>NC_048298.1:139349175-139568647 GCF_013100865.1 Trachemys scripta elegans
CACCCCTCCTCTGCCCCAACCCCTTGCCCTGAGCTCCTTCCTGCACACCACACCCCCTCCTACATCCCGCACTCCCTCACGCACCCCAACCCCCTGCCCCAGCCCTACATTCATGCATGCAATTTCCCCACCCAGATGTGGCCCTAGGGCCAAAAAGTTTGCCCACACCTGGACTAGATGATCACAATCATCCCTTCTGGTCTTGGAATCTATGAATTTTTGATACCGTATAGTGCCAATTTTTTAACCAGAATGTCATGAAATACTAAGTCAAACACCATACAAAACTCCAAGTCTATTACATCTACACAGTTACTTTTATCATCCAAACCTATAATCTTATCAAACACTGAAATCAGGTTAGTTGGATAAGACCTATTCTTCATAAACCATGTTGACTGGCATTCATTATATTCCTATCCTTTCATTCTTTATCAACTGAATCCTGTACCAGCTTTTCCATTATTTTATCCAGGATTGATGTCAAGCTAACTAGCCTATGGTTATTCAGGTCATCCTGCTTGCCTTTTTTGAGTACTGGCACAACATTAGCACTCTTCCAGTCATATGGCATTTTGCCAGTATTCCAAGAGTTATCAAACATTAACATCAGTGGGCCAGAGATCTCCTCAGCCAACTCTTTTAGGACTCTTGGGTGCAAGTTATCTGGGTGCTAATTTTAAAATGTTTATCCCTGGTAGAGGCTGTTTAACATCCTCCTTAGTTACTAATGAACTGGAAAACAGTTAATCTATTCCTCAAGTGATATGAGTACATCATCCTGCTCCTTTCCAAATACAGAATAGAAGTATTTATTAACACTTCTGCATTTTCTGCATCATTAGTAACATTTTTACCATCTCCAGCTAGCAATGTGTCTATATCACTGCTAGGGTTGGGGGGTCTTTTGGGGGAGAGGCAGAGGAGGGGGTGGTTAGGATATATCATTGCCGTAACAGATAGGGCATGAGCCTGACCTCACAGTACCACTATAACCTTAATCAATACCTTAAGCTCACTCTGATCCTTTAACCTTTACATTACCCTAAGTTTAACCCCTTCCAAGTAATACCCTGTGTATAATGTCACCCTATCCGCCTTCTCTAAACCCTAAGCCTTAATACCTCATCCCAACCCCTTCATCCAAACTTCACAGTAACAAGCCCCTTCACCAATTTCACCCTAATCCCTTACTCTATTGTCACTATAACCTTCTCACTTTAATCACACCGCAACCCTTTCACCCAAAGCACTCCCCTAAACCAGGGCCGGATTAACCTTTTGTGGGCCTGGCTCCAAACATATTTGTGGGCCCCCATGGAGGCATTGGTGCATGGCATGGGGAGATCAGTTCCCAGAGCAAGGGGCCAGCCAGGGGCAATGGGGCATGGCATGGCAGAGACCTCTCTGATCCGCCCAGCCCAGTGTGAGGGCACTATTTACAAACCAGCAGTTGCCAGATGCACAGTGGCCCACCCAGCCCTCTGCTGCCAGCATGCCCCTTCCCCTCGGGGGGCGGGCCCATGCCATGCCACACAGCCCCTCCCCACACCCAACACTGGAACCCCCCAACTCCCTATGGCCAGAGCTCCCCCGGACTCGCTATGTCCAGCGCCTCCCCAGACCACCTCCACAAATGCACAACACCCTACACAACACCGCCCCTGCCCAGCACCCCCCTGCCCATAACCCCACCACAACTGCCCAGAACTGCACACAGAACCCCCACTCCCTAGTGCCCCAACACACAGATCATCCCTGCCCCCTCACAGTCCACACCTCCCCAGACCCCCCAGAGACTCACTCCCCCACGCCGTGCCTCCTGGCCGCACTCACTGGCCCTGCTGGGAGATAACTGTGTCTGCCAGGCTGAGCTGGCAGCACAGCCAGGGTTAATCCCGGGGTGGGGAATCACTCCGGCCCCTCTGGAGTGGCGCAATCAGCCAAGCCAGGGTGCCTGCCCCAGCCAGACTCCCTCAGGACCCACTTGCCTGTAGGGGCCCAGCCAAGCCCCCCATACTCTCCCCGCCCCAAACTGACCAAGACTGGCCAGGCATCTGCACCATTCCTAGGCAGCTCAGTTCCAGGGAGACAGGCAGGGCCCCATAAATTATGGGAAGCAGAGACTGCTTGGAGCTGGAGGTGCACTGGGGTCCCGCCAGGGGGCAGAGAGGAGCTGGGTGGGGGTCAGAGGGCAGATAGGAGCCCTCGGCCAGCTGGTGGGCAGGCCAAGAGGAGCAAGCGGTGGGCGGGGGTGGGAAGCCAGTGGGCTGGCGGGGTCTCGGAGCGCAGTGCAAGTGGAGCAGGCTGGGGCCTCTTCTGAGCATGGGCCCGGCTCCAATGGCCCTAACTTCACTGTGATCTGCCCATCCTACCTCCTTTGTCATAACTATAAAGGGAAGGGTAACAGCCCTCCTGTGTACAATACTATAAAATCCCTCCTGGCCAGAGACTCCAAAATCCTTTTACCTGTAAAGGGTTAAGAAGCTCAGGTAACCTGGCTGGCATCTGACCCAAAGGACCAATAAGGGGACAAGATACTTTCAAATCTTGGTGGGGGGGAGGCTTTTGTTTGTGCTCTTTGTTTTGGGGGTTGTTCGTTCTTGGGACTGAGAGGGACCAGACATCAATCCAGGCTCTCCAAATCTTTCTGAACAAGTCTCTCATATTTCAAACTTGTAAGTAAACAGACAGGCAAGGCGTGTTAGTTTTATCTTTGTTTTCTCAACTTGTAAATGTACCTTTTTGCTAGAGCATTTATCTCTGTTTGCTGTAACTTTGAACCTAAGGCTAGAGGGGATTCCTCTGGGCTCTTTAAGTTTGATTACCCTGTAAAGTTATTTTCCATCCTGATTTTACAGAGATGATTTTTACCTTTTTCTTTAATTAAAAAGCCTTCTTTTTAAGAACCTGATTGATTTTTTTCCTTGTTTTTAAGATCCAAGGGGGTTGGATCATGATCCACCAGGAGTTGGTGGGAGAAAGGAGGGGATGGTTAATTTCTCCTTGTTTTAAGATCCAAGGGGTTTGGATCTGTATTCACCAGGGAATTGGTGAAGAGTCTCTCAAGGCTACCCAGGGAAGGGAATTAGCATTTTGGGAGTGGTGGCAGCGGACCAGATCTAAGCTGGTAGTTAAGCTTAGAAGTTTTCATGCAGGCCCCCACATTTGTACCCTAAAGTTCAAAGTGGGGAAGCAGCCTTGACATCCTTAAAATAAAAAGTCCCTTAACCAGACATTAACTCCCCAATGCCCATCCCCTAAATTCGCCATAACCCCTTCAGCCCAATCTCACCCACATATCAGCCTAGCACCCTCCCGTCCTTTCCCCCTACCCCCCTCATCTGTCTATCTCTCTCCTTTTCTTGACACCCTTGCATTATCTTGACCCCAGGCATGGTGGGAGAGGGGGCTTGCTCTGTATCTCCCATTTCTCTGGCTCCTTCCTCCTGTGTTTTTGCTCTTGGGGGGGGGGGGATTTTCAGTCTTTGCATCATTTGGATCTTCGCCCTTTAACTGACCTTTTTCCTGATTGAATTTTCTCCTCTCCTTTGTGCTTCCCAATTATAATAAATGCATTCACCAGAATTTGAAAAGGTCAGCAGGAGCCTGAGTGGCTGGTTTAGCCCCTTCTGGAGCCTCATATCCCTTAGTTAACTCCTAGGTCAGGAAAAGGGAAGGTAGGAGTGGGAGAGAGGGAGAAAGCATGCAGTCTTCTCCTGGCTAACATGCATAGGGTTAAGATGTCTGATTTTGGGAGAAGTGGTGGTGCCATGTCCCCCACCCACAGTGGGGTGTCCCTGGTCCTCTATATATCGCTGGCTGCATAAAGCGAGCGTGGTGAGAATTAGCAGAGTGAGGTTTGTGCAAATCATTTGCACAAGTCCCAGGAGGCCTAGAGGTGAAAAGGCTGGAGAATGGGAGAGCAGCCTGGATTCCCCCCTCTCCCCCCCCGCCGCACATAAAACCATGGGGAGGGAGGAGAGGTAAGGGGCTCTGAGGCACACATATATAGATCTCTCTCCAGATACACACACGCTAAAATTCTCCCAATGCAAACACAAATCCTGACCTCCCCACCACAACATACAGCCTGACATCCCTCCAAACACACAAGATCTCACCATCAACCTTACGCACAACCACACATGCATGCTGACGCCCCCAGACACACACACACACACTCACTGATTCTCCAGACACAAGAAACACACACTGACTCTCCTAAACAGGCATGTTAAAACACACACAAGAAGCACACACTGACCATATGTACCCACATGAAATAAAAATACTGACACCCTCAAACAATTGACTATGCTTTATTGGCATGACAATCTATAGAAGTGTTGACAAAGTTTAACAGATACAGACTCTTCATATGTCTGTCAAAGATGGGTATAGTCTGTTCCAGGCTTCACATGGTTCTTGAGGTATGATCCTATGTGTCCACTTGTCATCAATGTCCATTCCTAATGCAATGGCAAGTTGCTATATAGTGTGATGCTGTCCCTACCTTTTCTGTCTGTCTCCCAAAGTCAGGAAGAGTCTTTCCTCATCCCTTGGGAGATGAGAATTTGAGGAAATGGCTTTCTTGCTCCCTCATATTTTAGAGTCTGGAATGGAAAATGTCTTTCTAGTCTTTCCTCTGCCAACTGTTGGTTGCACAGTTGCTCCCCTCAGGATTTAGACTATGCTTTGTATGTGGAGAAGGGAATATTTGCCTGTTGATACCTATCCCCCCCAACCCCTCAGACACACACACCTGACCCCTCTAGCTCAAACACATACTCAAAGATTTACCCAAAACAAGCACAGATGCTTCCCCCAAGCACAGCTATTCCCATACAGAAACAGCCAGGAATTGATCCAAATAACAAATGGACATAGGGAATCAAACCCCAAACACAGGGTGAAGCCCTTTCCTAGGCAAATCATACTCTCCTTTGATGGACACCTGTCTCAATACATTTTGGCAACACTTGTATAGCTTGTCATGCCAACAAAATATTTAAAGTACTATTAAATTGGCACACACAAACACATTTTCATATACTGAAATGTAAACATTTCCACAGACATCCCCAAATACACACAGCAACACATCCAAATACATACTCAGAAGCACATACACATTGAGACACAGAGTGTGGACACTGATGCGCTCCCTCAAACACACACACTGACACACAATACATCTGTCACTCACACACCCTGCTATGCACAAACACCACCAGACACGCAAACAGTTCAATTCACTACTTTAGAAGGATAACAACTGTTGCCCAAGTTTGATGTAGAGGATGACAAATAGATTCTGAAGATCTGAAGTTTGGGGCAAGGGGAGTCCAGTGAGGATATTAGAGAGAGGGAGATCTCAGTGGCATCAGGAGAGATCTGAAGTGGGCGTCTGGTAGAGGAAGAGGGTATGGGCAGGGCCGGCGCAACCCATTAGGCGACCTAGGCAGTCGCCTAGGGCACTACAATTTGGGGGGCAGCGACTGCGGCGGTATTTCGGCGGCGGGACCTTCCACTGCCTAGGGCAGCAGAAAAGCTGGCGGCGCTCCTGGGTATGGGAGAGTGCCAGTCCTATTCTGGTAGGGCACTATGCTGAAAGTGTTCGGTGGGGGGTCTCCAAACAAGGATTGCTGCAGAGAGGAGGGGTCCAGGATTTTAGAGGAGATATCGGGGAAGGGGGAAGGTTCCAGGGGTGACTCTAGGGGAGTAATCCCTGGGTAATTTCTGCGTGAGGCAAGGATCAGAAGATTCCAAAGGAGGGGAACGTCCTGGAGGTGGGATATTCTGGGTAGGTATTGGGGGGTCTTTTGGGAGAGAGGAGATTACAGGGGTGAGGTTACAGGATTGGGAAGAGGGAGGAGATTTTGGAAGGATTATGGGGGAGGCTCGAGGGGGCAGAGGTGCTGGGGGAGGGAGTTTGAGGAAGAAGTGAGTCCAGCGGGAAGATTGTTGAGAGGGGCTTTCCAAGGTGGGTGGGGAGGTTCTGCATCACTCCTCCCAAGGACAGACCTTTCTGGCGTCTGACTTCACTGGCTAGCGCTCAAGCCACAAGTGACGGGTCCCTTGGAGACACCTCTCTCCATAGCAACGTAATCGCTTCCCGTTAAGATCCTGACAATAAGCAGCAAGATGAGCGGGGGGAAAGAGACAGACAGACTGACTGACTGAGCCAGGGGAGGGAACGGGTCTTGCTGCAGGGAGCAGGAGGGCTTGGCAGCTGGGGGCCAGGTCTGTTGGGGGCCAGAGACAGGGTGACCAGACAGCAAATGTGAAAAATCCGGACGGGGGTGGGAGGTAATAGGAGCCTAAGAAAAATACCCAAAAATCGGGACTGTTCCAATAAAATCGGGACATCTGGTCACCCTAGCCAGAGGGCGGGGGATGGATGGGATGTGCGGAGGACAGGAGAGGCTCAGCGGCGGGGGCTCGGGGGCAGTGGTCGCTGGCCCCCGAGCAGGGGCTGGGCGGGGGCACGGGGGCGAAAAAGGGAGAGCTCAGGAGCTGGGCGGCGGCGGGCAGAGGCAGGACCGAGGCTCTCGGGGATAAGGCTCCAGTCGCTCTGAGGCTCTGGGCTGCCCGCGGGGCCCCAGCCTCGGTTCTCCCGCCTCAGGCTGCCCGCCCCCGAGCCCTGCCTGCACAGCCAGCCGGGGCTGCGGGCGGGCGAGCCGGCAGCCAGGGGGTTAACGGCAGCCAGCGAGGAGAGACAGAGGCAGGACGGGGCTGGCCCAGCCCTCGGCAGCTGTTTATTTCAAGACAGTCTCTCGGTCTCCTGCAGCCAGGGCTCAGCCCCGCCGAGCCGCCCGGCTATGCGAGGCACCGGCCGCAGCCGACCCAGCCGGGCCCCCCCAGCCCCGGGCTCCTTCGCGCCGGCTGGCCCTAGGGCGTCCGCCCGCAAGGTGAGTTTGTTCCCTGGCTCCGGGCGCTGCGGACAGTCCCGGGGATGCGGCTGGATGGGCGGGGCTGGGGAGGGGGGCGCATCCTTCCTCCACGCCTCCCCTGCCCGCCTGGCCCCTCGGCGTCCCTGGTCGCTCCCCGCCTCCAGCCGCAGCTGTCCTCCCCGAGCACCCCTCACTTGGCTCCGGGGCGGATGCCTCTCGCCCTGTCCAACACCCCCATCCCTGCGGCCCCAGGCTCCATCGCACGCCCGGAGACCTGTTGTGCTGGAGGGAGCGTGCAGGGGAGACTGGAGAGCCGAGGATTTGGACATAGGGGACTGGGAGGAAAATTGGAGAGGGAGAGATTCAACATACTTGTTACATTGGGGGGCGGGGAATCATCACAACACAGCCCCTGGGTGCCCGGGATCCGCACCCGCAGAGCGCTACCATAGGGGGTCACACTCTCAGCTCCCAAATGCAGATCTGCGCCCAGTGCACAAGCACTGCCTTCACACCCCTGGTCCCAAGCACAGGGAAATCCATCCCCGAAAAGCACACACTCTGAATCGTTCCCGCAGACAGTGGGCACCTGGGATTCAGGTGCCCAGTATCTGAGCACACTGGGATCTATGCCCTAGGACACTTGCATTGGAATTCCCATTGCCAGTCACTGAACACTTCAGGATCCTTATCCCAGTGCATTAACATTGGGTTAACACTCCCAGCACCTTAGCATCCTTGGGATCAACACGGTGGGGTACTAGCACAGGATTCACAGTCTCAGCCAGCACAGCATCCACAAAAAGAAACACAGCTACATCCCACAGGATGTGGGATCCAAATTTCCCAGCCCCATGCACAGTGACAGTGGGATAGCCCAAGTGCAATAGTACCATGATTTCAACATCCCCCTAGCTCCAGGGCACTAGCATTTGCAATTCACACTCCCAGCCTCCTAACCGCACCCAAGTGCAGCAGAACCCACATCTTAGGGCAAATGCCTCCTGCCCCAGTTCTCTAACACTGGGATTCAAACTTCCTGCCCTAAAAAACAGAGCAAATCATACCTTGAGCCACTAGCACCGGGATTTGCCCTCCTACTGATTAAGTATGGTGGGATTGGCACCCTGGCACATTAGCCCTGAGATTCATACCACCAATGCCCAGGCTCAGTGGAGTCTGCTGCTAGACACTACCACTGGGATTCACAGTACCAGACCCCAGTCTATCCAGGTTACCACCACAGTATCTGAACACTTCTCAGTGACAGCCATGATATCACTCTCTTCATTGCTGAGGGGTGGATGGGTCATGGTCAGTATTGGTTTGTTTTTGTAAATTATTATAAAGAGTAGGAATTTGGCGTGGGTCAGGCTGGGCAAAGCGGGAGTTTGCCTTTAGCTCTCAATGAGGTGGAGTTAATGGGGAATGTTATTTTATCTGGTAGTGAGGTCCATAGTCTTGGCCCAGCTCCTATGAATGTTCTGTTCCTCATAATCATGAACCTCCGCTCCCCCCCCCCAGTTGACAATTTCATTATTTCAGTAGAAGGTATTTGTCATGTGAAGCCATAATTGCAGAGGGAGAGGTGATTGAGTGCTCATGTCATTGGGGTCAGTCCCATGGAGGGCTTTGAATATCAGGATGGAGAACCTGAATTGGGCTCTGTGTTCAATGGGGGCCCTGCGTGGGGTGCAGAGAACCAGGGTGATGCATTCCAGAAAATGCGTTGCTGAATAAACAGGCTGATGCATTCTGAATTAGCTGAAGCTCTCTGAAGGTAAAGTGCTTCATTCCTATATAGAGTATTGCAACAGTCTTATTTAGATGTTACAAATATACAGATAACTATGGCCAGAGCCAAGTCAGATAGAATTAGGCGCAATCTTTAGACCATCCCTGGCTAGCTTCTTCCCACTAGCATGATCTGTCTTGTATGTATTCAGCTTTAGCCAGTTGCTCATCATTCAGATGTTGTTCACTGCAAGACATCAAGAAAGCGGTGAGATTTATAGTTTCCAAGGCCACAAGGGACCATTGTGATCATCTCACCTGACCTCCTGTATAGCATAGACCATAGAATTTCACCAATTTTATTTCCTGCATCAAGCCCATAGCTTCTGGATGAGCTACAGCATATCTTTTAAAAATATATCCATTTAAAGACAATCCACCACAGTCCTAGGTAAATTGTTCTATTGTGGGATCCTTATTGTTAAAAATTTGCACCTTATTTAAATTTGTCTCACTTCAACTTCCAGCAGTTGGACTGTGCAGATAACAGCTGATGCAGAGTTGGCTATTATCTGCTTATTGCTGGCACCTCAGCCCTTGCAGTCTTCCTAGTTCTCTCTACAGTTTTATATTGAATAAGATAGCAGAGAGAATTGTGTGTTCTTGGCTCCCACCTAGGAGAGGCATTGGCATGATAAACAGTTGTCCATAATGAGTTTCTGAGTTCCAACTGCATGCAACAGGATCTGCACTTCAGGACACTAGCAGTGGGAGTCATATACACAGCATCCAAGTGGAGCATCGTCTCAGGTTCAGCCTACTAACACAGGAATGCACAGTTCCAACCCATGAGTGCAGTAGACTGTCCAGGGCATTAGTGCTGAGAGGCAGATTGCCAGTCCCTTGGCACAGTGGGATCCATGCTTTATGGCACAAGCACCAACATTTACACTCCCAGTTTCCAAGAACTATGGGATCTCTGCCACAGGAAACCAGAACCAGTGAGTGAATGCAGCTGGCTACACAACCCATAGTAACAGCACTGGGATTCACGTTCCCAACCTCTAAGCACAATGAGATCTGTTCCTAATTAGTACATTAGCCCCAGTATTCATAGTCTAAGTCTGGGTAAATAGTGTGTGTAACGCTGCCTGCAATGACTCAAGAGCATGGTACCAACCTCAGGGCAGAGTCAGGGCCGGTGCAAGGATGTTTCGCGCCCTAGGCGAAACTTCCACCTTGCGCCCTCCCCCCTACCCAAGCCCTGCGGCAGCTCCCCGCCCCCCCCGCCCTGAGGCGCCCCCACCCGTGGCAGCTCTCCACCCCCCCCCGGCCCGGGGAGCCGTGCGGCAGCTCCCCACCCCAGCTCACCTCTGCTCCGCCCCTTCCCCGAGCCCTGGAGCAGCTCCCCATCCCCCCCGCCCTGAGGCCCCCCCCCCGTGGCAGCTCCCCCCTGTGGCAGCTCCCCACCCCAGCTCACCTCTGCTCCACCTCCTCCCCGAGCATGCCGTCGCTGCTCCACTTCTCCCGCCTCCCAGGCTTGCAGTGCCAATCAGCTGTTTGGTGACGCAAGCCTGGGAGGGAGAGAAGCAGAGTGGAGCGGCGTGCTCAGGGGAGGAGGCGGAGCAGAGGTGAGCCGGGGCGGGGAGTTCCCCTGCGTGCCGCCCCCCTCTTACTTGCTGCAGGCAGCCCTCCCCGCACCCCTGTACCCCAGCTCCCTCCGGCTAAATGCCGACGACAACTGGGGTGGCCAAAGATCCGGCCACTGCGGTTGCCGCCGAAGAAAATGCCGCCCCCCAAATGCTAGTGCCCTAGGCGACCACCTGGCCCTGGGCAGAGTGTTAGGAACCCGGGCGCAAACTCCAAATCAGTTGTGAGTTCTATACTTAGATTTCAGCAACCGAGTGTCAAGTGCAAACTCCTCAGGCACTTTAACAGCCTTATCATGGAGTCACAGACAGTCCCCTTGGGTACACTGATCTATCTTGCCACCCAAGTGAGCCTACCTCTGTGATAGATGGTCTCTTACACCAAGAATCACAGCAGTATTCAAGTTACTCTCAGTCCCAAAGGACCAGTTACTTACCCCAGGTCAGTTGCACGTTAGATCTCCCACCAAAGAAAGCACTTGGAGCCAATCTTACAATAAACTATATACAGATTTATTAAATAGGAAAGGGAAATTAAAGAGTTATTTACAAGGATAAAGCAAGTAAACATAGATACACAAATGAGTTACAGTCTTATGTTTCATCAGGTAATAGAAGCTTCTGTAATAAGCAAACTCTATATGTCTGTTAGGGCTAACCCAGGCTAAGCAGCTGGGGATCTCTTGCTTATGCCTAGAAACACCGCCCCCCATGAGTCCAAGCTGCATAGAGATCCCAAGTTCCTTTTGTTTGGGGTTTTTATTCTCCTCCTGCCATATGCTCTGAGTTGCAAATTTAGCTGATAGAAGGAGTCCACTTGCATGACTCTTCTTCACAGGGAGAAGGGCAGAACAGTAAGTTTTTTTTATCTTTTTGTTGATGGTACACAGGGAAATTCCAGTCTCAGCATCCCATAATAGTCCATCTGGTATCGATGGACCTTTCCTTTTGGGAAGCCTGTAACACTCTTCTGTTGAAGATCAACACCTTACACTAATTGATGTCTCTCTCCTGTCTGGGGATTTACACAGTTCAGAGATTCAGAATACAACTGCTCAAATATTGCCTTACAATATGGGTAGGGCCCTACCAAATTCACGGCCATTAAAAACGCGTCATGGTCCATGAAATCTGGTCTCCCCCTGTGAAATCTGGTCTTTTGTGTGCTTTTACCCTACACTGTACAGATTTCATAGGGGAGACCAGCGTTTCTCAAACTGGGGGCCCTGACCCAAAAGGGAGTTGCAGGAGGTTTGCAAGGTTATTTTTTTGGGGGGGGGTCATGGTATTGCCACCCTTACTTCTGTGCTGCCTTGAGAGCTGGGTGACTGGAGAGTGGCAGCTATTGGCCAGGTGCCCAGCTCTGAAGACAGCATCCCACCTGCAGCAGCATAGAAGTCAGGGTGGCAACGCCATACCATGCCACCCTGACTTCTGTGTTGCCTTCAGAGCAGGGTGGCCCAAGAGGGGCGGCTGCTGACTGAGGGCCCAGCTCTGCAGGCAGCAGCGCAGAAGTAAGGCTGGCACTACCATACCATGCCATCCTTACTTCTGCTCTACTGCTGGCAGCGGTTCTGCTTTCAGAGCTGGGCTCCCAGCCAGCAGCTGCTGCTCTCCAGCTGCCCAACTCTGAAGGCAGCACCGCCACCACCAGCAGCGCAGAAGTAAGGGCAACAGTACCGTACCCCCCCCCAAATAACCAAGGGGGCCCCCCCCCCCACGACTCCTTTTTGGGTCAGGATGCCTACAATTACAACACCTTGAAATTTCAGATTTAAATAGCTGAAATCATGAAATGTATTATTTTTAAAATCCTATGAAATTGACCAAAATGGACTGTGAATTTGGTAGGGGCCGAAATATGGGATACAGATGTTGTGAGATTAATGAATGCAGCAACTCACAAGCCTTCAATAGCGACTAAACATATTCTAATAGTAATATTTTAACAATACTAACACACAGGTGAGCCAGACTGATTCTAGTGGTGTGTTTGTCAGTCTTCAGTGGAGACAAGGGAATTGGGGCATGAACTAGAACCTAGTCTGCCAGCATCAGAGTGGGATCCCCATCCAAGGGCACCAGAACTCCTGCTTCCAGTCCCTGAGTAAAGCAGGATTCAGACTCCCAGCTCCCGAGCACAGGAAGATCTGCACCTGAGGGTACCAGCTGCCAGAGGCAGTGGCATCCACACCCCCAGGACATTAGGGCTCGAATTCACACTCTCATGCACACAGGTACTGTGTTGCAGGGTGCTAGCACCAGGATTTGCATTCCCAGATCTTTAACACAGCCTGAGACACTTACACACAAATTCAAACTCACAGCCCCTAAGCACAGCAGGATCTGCATTACAGGGCATTAGCACTGGGATTCGTGCCACCTGCACCTAAACTCACTAGTGCAGGGATTCCATTCCCAACATCCTCTCCCAAGTATAGGTGGAACGACGCTTCAGTTCACTAGCACAGAGATTTACACTCCCATCCTCTATGTAGGATTCCCACCCCCAGGACAATAGCAGCGGGATTCCTACTCCCAGCCATTGAGCGCAGAAAGATCTGCACCACAGAGCACTACCTCTGGAATTCACATTCCCAGCCCCTAAACACAGCAAGATCCTTATCCTGGGGCCCTAATGTCTAGTGCAGTCTGGGCAGGTGGTAAGCTGCACCTCAGAGGACTATTGCTAGGATTCACACCCCAACCTCCTGAGCCTGGTGGGATCCGCACCGCAGGACATTAGCACTGGGTTTCACATTTTATTCCCAAAATACAAAGGGGTTCATACCCTGGGGCACTGGCATCAGGGTTTGCTGCCAGTCTCTCAAGCATGTTTAATCTTCTAGGACAACGTGATAATAATCCAAATAACCTGGGTCCTGCTAGGAATCCTTTGGGCTCTGTGGGAACCTCACCCCGTCTTTGGGCTGAGCTGCATTTAAACTCCTTCCATGCGAGTACTAGGTCCTCTCTATCCATCACAGCTTGAGAGTAATATAACCCCTGCATCAATGAGATGCAGTGGCAAGAGTGGCTACTGATCTCCCCCCATTTTCATACCCAGGGGAACCCCAGGTTCTTTTCACAGGGTGATCCTGTCACATGTGGGAGGGGGAGAGGTTGCATTAGCAGATGGATGAGATTTTTTTTCCCTCTGTGAACCTTGTTTAAATATTTAGCAGAAGCGACCTAAAAATATCCCCACTTAACACATCAGGGAGGGCATCTCCCTTGCCCCACAGCCCCTACCTACTAATAGGAAGGGACTTTCATTTAAAAGGGTGTGTGGGGGGGGAGGTTGCTTTTAATTAATGATATGCCAGGGGGAGACTAAACAGGAGGGGATGGCAAAAACCTCCGAAGTGCTCTCTGGAGTTTGAGTGGAGGTGTGCAACAGATTGGACCTTGAGTCAGCCCTGACAGGACATTCTCCATGCTCAGTCATTCATGAGCTTCACCCAGACATATGCACACACGAGCTGTTTTCCACCCCTCCACAGGGTACCAAGACAGAGCAGCAGGGAGCTATCAATGGGTCAGTCTTACACCCCCCCCACACACACACATGTCCTGATTTTATAGTGACAGTCCTGATTTTTGGGTCTTTTTCTTATATAGGCTCCTATTACCTCCTACCCCCCATCCCGATTTTTCACACTTGCTGTCTGGTCACCCTAACACACACCCTCATGTAGCTACCACAAAGAAATTCGCAGAGTATTCATATTGATTTTCTGTGTAAAGTTTTTGCTTTATAACCGACTCCCAGTGTCAGGCACCTCCTCACCCCCCCATCTCAGAAAAGAGTCTGTGACTCCACTGGGCACTGCTTAGAGGGAGGGGCCTGAGAGATGGAGCATCTCAAGGACATGAAGGGTAGCAACACCATGCCTCCTAGTGCCAGGCTAGAATGAAGGGAGAATGGGCATGGCAAGACTATAAATCCAATCAACAAAGTCAGCCTGTAGTTTACTATTATCTATGCTAGGTAACAGTATTTTAATAGGGAAAGAGTGGCAGAAAGGAGTGTGTGTGTGAAAGAGAGAGAGACGGAGAAAGAGAAGAGACCTGGAACAGAGTGTATGGAAAAATTAATTTCATGTTAGCCAATGGGAATATAAACACTAAATATTTGATGGGCACATTTTTGCTCTTAAATTCTTTAGCAGATCTGGACTTTTGTAGATGATTCACTCTCACTTTCATAATGTTCTTTGTTTATCACTGTTGCCCATTTTCTCTTTCTTTCTCTGACACACAATGGAAGAGTCTCTTTTTTTAATAAATGGATTACTCACTCCACACTATAAACAAACATAGGAATGAAGATTCCAACTTGTTCTAGTGACAAGCAAACAAAGATACTGAATTCCTATCTTGACCTTCAGACACAGCAGTCCCTGGGGAAACTGTGTGTGGTGTGTGTGCACGCGTATGTGCACATGCATGAGTATTTGTGTGACTAAGTGTGTGCATATGCCCTTGCGTGTATTTTTGTGCAGTGTGTGCGCATGCGGGGGAAGGAGAGTGTGCCTATGTGAGTCTGCAGCTTGTGTGTATTTTCAAGATGGGTACCTGTGTGATGTGTGGACTGAGGAGCCTTGGCAGAGCTGTTTGTTGGGGCCCAGGCCATGAATAGCCAGGGATTATTGAAGGCTGCATATCAGTACTGAGGGACACCAGGAGTGGTGGAGATGAGCTTATTTAGTCTGCGGAAGAGAAGAGTGAGGGGGGGATTTGATAGCAGCCTTCAACTACCTGAAGGGGGGTTCCAAAGAGGATGGAGCTAGGCTGTTCTCAGTGGTGGCAGGTGACAGAACAAGCAGCAATGGACTCAAGTGCGGGAGGTCCAGGTTGGATATTAAGAAACACTATTTCACTAGGAGGGTGGTGAAGCACTGACCTGGGTTACCTAGGGAGGTGGTGGAATCTCCATCGTTAGAGGTTTTTAAAGCCTGGCTTGACAAAGCCTTGGCTGGGATGATTTAGTGGTCTTGGTCCTGCTTTGAGCAGGGGATTGGACCTGAGGTCTCTTCCAACCCTAATCTTCTATGATTCTATGGTGTGCACTGAACCTCCTTTTTTTGTCTTTTAGTGAAGAATATGAGACAAGGTGGTTGCTGAGTGAAGAAACTGTTGCCTCTGCTATGGAGTCAGGTACCTGGTAAGTTCACAACTTCCAAAGTTAACTAATAATGTAAAAGGCACAACACAGAATGGGAAAGGAGCACTAGCTAAGTGGGGAGCTCCCAGATACTCCAGTCAGAGCCTTTCCTTGCAAGAGCCACCGTAGGAAGGGGGATAGGAATGCTGGCTGTGATGGGAGCTCTCAGCAACTCCAGTCCTGGCATCTCCCAGCAGGAGGTGCTCTTCTGACAACTCCCTCTCTCTCTCTCCACAGTGTAATGCTCCCACTGGTTTCCTGCCTCCACTCGCTGCAGCTCTGGACTGTCCTGCTTGTGGCCTTAGCAGTCTCTTCACATGGCGTTTGGTCTCTTCGTTCCCGGAATCCCCTTGCTCCTCGGCCACTCTGTACCCGTCGCAGCCCCTCAGCTGCCAGGCCTGTTTGCATTTGGGACAAGAACTCACCGTCAGAGAGAGACTCTCGCTTCATCACACTGCGCCAGCGATCTCTGACGCCACGGGACGGGGAGCTGCGTCATGTGATGCGGCTAAGGCGCCAGGCCCCAGGGGCCCGGCCTGCCACCCCCTCTGGGTTTGAGGAGGGGCTGCCTTCATCCCAGTACCCCTGGGCCATTGTATGGGGCCCCACAGTGTCAGATGAGGATGGAGGTGACCCCAACTCAGCCAATCCAGGCTTCCCACCTCTGGGTTACACCTTTGTTTCACCACATGGGATGGCAACGGCACAACCCAACTCCCACTCGCTGCTGCACAATGCGGGCCTCAACCTGCGGGAGACCCCCGCCACGCTGAGGCCCTTCTTGTTTGGGCCCCGGGGGGAAGGTAAATCTGCTCCACATCTCTTTCACCCTGCTCCTTATGGCACCTCCTGATGGGAAAGGCCAGGAGTGCATTTGGGGGGGAGGGGCTCCACACACCAAGCCCTCCTGCCCCTTTCCCTGCAGTGCCTTTGGGTGGATGCCAGATGTGGCACTCACACACTCTCTCTGTCTCTCTCAGGTGTGGATCCTCAGCTGTATGTTACTATCACAATCTCCATCATTATTGTCCTAGTCGCCACTGGGATAATATTCAAGTTCTGGTGAGTGGGGTTTAAGGGTGTGGATGTCATCTGCTTGGGCATCTGCAAGACTGCTCTGGGAGTGAGTGGACTCCACTAGTTCTGGGGGTTCACAGGGCCAGAGACACTGCTTGGACTTGTGGGGGAGGGGCTTTGGGGACAAGGATCTCACTGTGCTCAGGGGCTGTGTGCATGAGGAAGGTTTGGACATGGAGCCCACTGTTCTCAGGGTGCTGGGTGTATCAGGGGCTTAGGGGCACAGACCCTACTGTTCTCAAGGTTCTGGGTACCTTGGGGGACGAGGCCCCCCCTTGTCTCAGTGACCCTCTCTCACTGCAGCTGGGACCGTAGTCAGAAGCGTCGTCGTCACTCTGGCCAGCAGAGTGGGGTGCAGCAGCAGGAAAGTCAGCAGCCACTCACAGACCTGTCGCCCACCACAGTCAGCATCCTGGGACCCTACGGAGACACACTGGTCCCGACACCTGAGACAGAGGAGTCCAGGCAGGTCCAGGAGGGTGTAGAGAAACTGGGGGGCCAGGGGAAGAGCAGGACCTTCCAGCTCAACCGGTGAGTGACAGAAAGGAGGACAGTGAGATGGGGATAGAGACAGGGGAAGAGAGAGAGGTTGAGAGAGAGAGGATGAAAAGAATGCTGGAACAACAAGAGACAGACAGAGGGAGGGAGAGAGAGTGCAATTCTCTGATGAATGTCTTTGAAGCCCAGGGCAAAGGGAGATTGTTTAGTGGGGAACCAAGTGAGGAAAAGAGCGCATCTGGGGAAAGGAGCTCAGGAGCTGTCCAGTGCTCAGGGTCTGAGAGCCCGGGTTGTCCTCTCTCTAAGGGAAGGGCCTGGAGCCCTGTCGCTTGAGATGCTAGGAACTAGGAGCCTTGGGGAGAGAGTGGGGATAGGAAACAGTCCTAGCCAGGAAGGGAGAGGGGGACCTGAGGAGGCATCTTCCATCTCTGATTCTTTTATTTCACTCCCTTTTCCCCCCCAGGATCCCACTGGTAAATCTGTGAGAGCAGCGGAGCTGGCTTCCACAAACCCTCTTGTCACATCCAGGGAGTGTTCTTTTGCCTCTGCTACACCAGGAATGATTTGCTTGTGTCACAACTTTCCACCACCATCATTAACTTAACCATCCCAGGATGTATTCGGGCAATGGACAGACTGGGCCTCACTGGTCCCATGCTGCGGGGGAGAGGAAGCATGGGGGTAACCCACAAGATGGGGTGACAAGGGAGTGGGGGGCGCAAGAGCAATTGGTGTTGTGAAATCTAAACCTCCTGACCCTCCCCCAACATATACACACGCACTTTGATCTCTGAGGATAACCCACCAGTGCATGCCTAACATGGGGGTAGGGGAGGTGGAGAGGCGAGGTCCTACCCCCAGTCCCAACCCCTCTGTTTGTTCCTTCCTGTGTCGTGTGCTTTGAAGTGTCTTCCGAATAGCTGGAGCTCCGTGGTTGCAGAATTCCCAGCCTTAGGCAGGGATTCCGATGGGGGTGGGGGGTGTCTTCTGCTAAGGCCTTGATCTCTCCTGAGGGACCCAGGTGCTGGCAGCAGCTACTGGTGGGTGTTGGGAAGACCTCACTCAGCACCTGCCCCCCCCTTCCCTGCGGGAACCTTGCCTCTCCCTCTGTCAGTTCTGTCTTTTTGTTTTCTCTTTCTCCCAATGCTCCTCCTTCTCTCTCTTCTCTCTGTCTCTTCCTCTATCACCCGGTCATCATCATCATCTCTCTCTCACTGGGAAAGACTGCAGAATAGTTTCCATGCTTGCCCTGCTTCCAGGCACTCAGATCTTTTGGACCCCACCTCACCAAGATTGGTCTCCACTCTAAGGTGATGTTTTCAGAAAGCTTGAGGCAAAATCCTCTGGCCATTTTGTAGTTCAGGAAGTATGAAAAACAAGCCTGAGCAAGCTAACTGCCCTGCATACAATCCTGAGCAAGTCTTTTATAGGGCTACTGCAAAAGCAGTTGAAGCATGACACGTGGAGATGGATGGCTGGGAACTGGGGCCATCCATCTAGGTGTTGGGTGGGGAAGTGGCTTGGATTTAACAAAGGTCTGATGATGGTTTCAGCTGAGCCTTCTATCAGGACCCAAGCATCCCAAATGGGGTGAGGAAAGGGCAGCGGAGGCAGTGAAGGACTGATGCCATGGGACAGGCAAAGAGGGGACCCACCCTGTCCATGTTGCAAAAGGGAGCAGTTCAGAGGCCACATATGGGAATGTTTTGAGGTGCTATATACCATTCAGTTACTCCTGGACTGCTCCCAGCCCGTCAGACAGCACTTGTGAGAGACAGAGAGAAGGACAGACAGAGGTGGGATATTCACAGGTGATACAATGGCTATGTCGTCACTACCAGAAAAGGTGTGTTTGTACAATCCTAGTGGAGACAAAGCTCTGGAGTCTCTGTCATGATGGAGCTAGTTCAGGTCAGCTATTGGTTGGGGGTATAACATTAACCTCATCTACCTATCTTGCAGTAAAAAATGGCTGTGCCTTGTCCCCACTAGGATTTTACAGTGAGCTAGCCAACATGAGATAGTCATCTTGGGGTAAAGAAACCACTTTTTTTTTTTTTTTTTTTTTTTTTTTTAATTTATGGAGATATCCTATCTCCTAGAACTGGAAGGGATCTTGAAATGTCATCAAGTCCAGCCCCCTGCTTTCACTAGCAGGACCAAGTACTGATTGTGCCCCAGATCCCTAAGTGGCCCCCTCAAGGAGTGAGCTCACAACCCTGGGGTTAGTAGGCCAATGCTCAAACCACTGAGCTATCCCTCCCCCCTCACTTTGTTTGTGAAGACATAGCCAAAGAGCAAAGACTCCACAGCACAGCGACTTTCAGTAGATAAACCACTGGAGCAAGAAAAGCCCTGATCCTGACCAATCGCCCAACTGTGCAAAGCAAGTCATTGGATCTTAGTAGCAGAAGGTCACATCATTTCAAGCTTTGCCACCACCAAACTGATTTTTGTTTTGAATGTTAAATTCTCCAGGGTTACTTGGGTCTCACAAGAAACACCATTGTCTCCCTTTATTCTCTTATTAATGCCTGTTCAGATAGAACCATCTCCACCTGGTGGAGGGGGAAAGAGACCAAATGGTCTGATGTATTTTTTATTTGATTCACTGACAAGGCTATTGATAGGGACATGAAACAGTTAACTGTAATCACCTTTATAAAACACAAAAAACAAACAATAGACATTTGGAAACGCTGATGTTTAAGTAAAATTACAGGCTTATTTTTTTAAACTAGATTGGTTTATAACTATGAACTGTTTCCTTATCTAGGATCCATTTTAAACTGTCTATAGCAGAAAATTTGTGCTAGTTTAATCACATCAGTTTACAATGTAATCACTTAAACTAGTTTAACTCTTGCTTAAATTGGTTTGTCTGGTGTTGGTAAATTACCAGATTAAGCTAAACTAATTTAAGTGACATGCATCTGACGAAGTGGGTATTCACCCACGAGAGCTTATGCTCCAATACATCTGTTAGTCTTAAAGGTGCCAAAGGACGCTCTGTTGCTTTTTACAGATCCAGACTAACATGGCTACCTCTCTGATAATTTAAGTGAGGTTTAAGAGGATTTAAGCACATCTACATTAGAGATTTTTCACTAGTTTAACTAAATCGTTTTAAAATCAATTTAATTAAATCAGTGCAACTTTTCTAGTATAGATGAGGCTTAAATTTAGGTTATCAGATCTTCAATCCATTTACCTGATGAGTTAGGGATGACTGTTCTACCTTCCCATTTGCAGCAAGAAATGACATAAAAATGTTTGTGGCACATACAGCTAATTCAGTGCATGCTGATTGTTTTAGGGAATTTACAAGCTCTGCTGGCAAGAGGTGCATTAGTAACTCTGAGTGAAATGTTTTTGGCAAATAGTAATTTCACCAAAAATGCATTTTTCAGAGCATGAAAATGATTTGCAAATCCAGGTTGAATTAAATGAATAATTTTGGTTAAAAAAAGAAAAAGTTTAACCATTTTGAAATGTTTTGTTTTGACTTTTCAAAATGGCATTTCATTTTCAAATTTGGCCAATTTGAGAAAAGTGAAAATGTTCTGAAAATGGCCAAATAAAAATGAAATGCCTTCCCCTCCCCACAAGTATCTCATTTTGAGTCAACTACAATAGTTTGGTCTATGCAAAATGACATTTTTTTCAGATTTTCAGTTTGACTTTTTTTTTTTAAAAAATGGGTTTCAGTCTTACTCAAACTGAATATTTTTTCTGGTTTAGCCTCCCAAACTGAAAAAATCTATTTTTTGCTCACTTCTGTTTGTAAACTCTGCAAGCTCTCAGTATATTGATTTCCTTTATTTAAAAGAAAAGAAACAAACCTAGGAAATTAAATGCAAAAACTTTGTGAATACAATGTTAAGTTTGCACAAAAAACCAGTAAATGCGGAAGAGAAGTCTCCTGTAGCAACATTACCTCAAATATATTGCACATGTAAAATGTTTTTAGTCCAATTTTTCTAACTAAATATTTAGTTTAATATGCTACATTTAGTATCATTCACTATCTCACCTGAAACATACAGGATGTGCCAAACAATCAAGTTAACTGTCCTGAACAAACTTTCTCTGCTGCATTTTCTGACTTTAACTGAACAATCAAAAAACATGTTACCAAAACTTCTTGCATTTGGTAAATAATCTCACTGAGCCCGATTCTTCCTTGCTTGGAGCCTTATGAAGTAACCATTTTCAGCTGTGTACACTCCCACATCAAATTGTGCACTTGCTCATGCCCAGTTTGCACAGGTGTAAATGACAACACGAGGTACGAGGCTGGGAGAAACAGGCCTCTCTGGATCTAACAGTTTCCTCCTTCCCCACAGATGAGTTGAGTCCTGCAGTAGGAAGTCCTGACTGGCCTAAGCTCCAGATCCCCTAGCACACATCAGTCAATGTTTCCTTGCAACCTCTGCCCTGCCTCAGGCAGGAGGGTTCAGAGAGATAGCAACAGGCCAGCTTCTTTCACTGCCTGCCAGTCCCCACTTCCTTAGCCTGCTGTTTTTCTTACCTACCTTTTCCCCTCTTTCTACTCTCACTTCACACTCCTGCCCCACACATCTCTTCCCTCCTGCTGTTTCAGTCTCCCCCTTCTTTTCTTGTTCTCTCTCTCCTGCTCTGTCTTGTTCTGTTTCTTCCCTCACCTATTTCTCTCTATTCTTCCCTTTGTGCCTTCCCCCTTGACTTGCTCTCTCCCTCCCCCACCCTTGTGCGCTGTGATATATATTTTTGTAGGATTATCTTCTCCTTGTGGCGAAATATTCAGTTCTTGTGGGATGTAAGTTTCAACATTTTTAAATAAACCTTTACAAAATACTGAAAACAAAACTGCTGCAGCTGTGTACCGTGTCATGGCAGGGAGCCCAAGAGGGCCATCACCCCGGGGAGACTTGGATGGGGGGATCACACATACAATCCTCTGTCCTGGGCCATAGAGGAGGCAGAATTCAACCCCATTCAATCCTAGGTTTCAGCCCTCTCCTCTAACACACATGCATTGCTCCCTGCTCTTGTGGGATCCCCTGCCTTCCATGCAAAGTGCCCTCTTTCTGCCACAGGATGCAGGCTTCATGTTCAGTCCCAGGGTTGTTGTTTTGCCTTTTACATGCAATTTCCCAGCAATGTTCATGAACTTTTCATTGCATGATGATTTTTGATTGAAGCAGAGTGGCAGTAAGAGGAGAGACAGAAAAATTGAAAGAAAGGGAGGAAGATGGAGATATGCTGGGAGCAGAAAATTCGCTTGCTCCGTTCCCCTCAGCTGCCTCCGCGATTTCTATTTACGGCCTTGCTACCTCCCCTCCTGGCCACGCTGCTGCTGTTGCTGGTTTCCAGGGCTGCTCTGTAATTAAGCATCCTTGTATCCTTGTACTCCCCCATTTTATTAACTCTGGCAGTGATCACTGTAGGGGTGGCAGAAGCACGTGGGGGACGGGGAAGGCTGCAAACCACAGCAACATGTTGTGGCAGATTTAGATGGTTATTTTCCCTGGCTACTGTCCTAGGGCCTCTACCCATTGGAGATAGGACCCAGGCCCACCAGTTACTGTCCTGGGGCCCCTTCCTGCTGGGGATGGGATGCAGCCCCCACCCCAATTACTGTCCTGGGGCCCCTTTCCACGGGAGATGGGATGCAGCCCCCACCCCAGTTACTGCCCCTTCCCACTGGGTATGGGACATAGCCCCCCCCCCCTTCCTTTCCTGGGGCCCCTGCCCACGGGGGATGGTCCCCCCCCCCCCCCCCCAGTTACTGTCCCAGGACCCCTTTCCACTGGGCCATTCAGAGGCCTCCACCTGCGGGAGATGGAAACCTGGATCTCCCAGTTAGTGTCGCCATGGCCCCTTCCCACTGGAGATAGGACCCAGGCTCCCCAGTTACTGTCTCACGGCCTTAATCCACTGGAGATAGGATTCAGCCCCCTTACTTACTTTCCCAAGGTTCTACCCACTGGAGATAGTAACTGGGGGACTTGTGTCCTGTCCCGAGTCCTCTACCTGGTCGAGATGGAATGTTAGCTTCAGACCCCACTCCTGCCCTAAAGTTCTGTATGCTGGTTTAGGAGCAGAAGTTTACTCACTCCATGACTCTTCACCCTCTCTGTGAAATCCCTTCCCCTCTAATCAAGCACATATTAAGAGCCAGGAGCTGGGGATGCCTGAAGGGATCCCTCTTCTGAAAAAGCCTCCCAAACTCAACTGTATTTAAGGATGGCTTATAAAAGCCCCAGCTACCACCATCACTGCTCCAGCTCTGCTTTCTTGGGCATCAGATGATTTTTCCCCTGCTGTCCTCTCAGCTGGAGCTAACCTGCAGGGACTCAGTGAAATATTCCTCTACTCCATTAGGGCCTGTTCTCCACAAAACAGGTGATGTTCCTGGTGCTGCCCTTTCGACACCCTGCCTCATTCACTGGCCTATGGCTGTTTCCTCATGAGTCCTTGCCATACCCCATCTGCACTCCTGCTTCCCCACACCTCACTTCCTACTCCACCTCCTCTCTCACTCCCTTTCTTCTTCCAACTAGTATCTAGAAGAGGAAACATCTTAAACTTGGAGGAAAAAAGGGAAGAAATAATTCTGAACATTGCACATAAAAAGCACACCCAAAAATCCAACCTCCAAACCTTCACTAAATTGATAAGAAGCTAAACATGCACAGAGTGTGTTGGGATGGTATATAGTGTCTTCTTTAGATTGAAAGTTCCCCAGGGCACACAGAGGTCAGAATGGGTCAGCTCATGGTAGCTTAGGCAGCCAGTACTTTCTCTGCTGGGTGCTTTTTATGTCTCACAATCTTAAATTCAATTTACAACAACGATACAAACATTTTCCAGAAATGGTGCTCAACATGGGGCCTGGTTTTCAGAGATGAGCAGTTTCAGTTCCCACTGACTTCAGCGTGGGATATGGGTGCTTCTAAAACTCCCCCAAACTGGGACACCCCATTTGGACTGACTCTAGCCCTAAGTTGCAAAGAAAAGCTTCAGCGTGTAACTAAGTCTGCAGAAAGCCTGAGGTTATGGCTTCACTGCAGAGTTCACTTGAGTGTCTGGACTCTCATTACTTCTCTCAGTTAGTAGAGCTCAAGCAACAACTGCCAGACTGTGAAATAATACTTCACTACTGTGTCCACACTGGCACTGCAATCACTCATGGTTGGCACTAAAGGGTAAGTCAACACTGTCATGGCCTCGCTGCTCCGGTACCCTTGATAGCTATGTTATAGCCTGTGATTGCAGTATAGATATCTGAGGCACATCCCATGTTCATTAAAAGTCACATAATAAGCAGAGTCACACTATGAATTCTTTCACTGTGGAAGAAGGCACTGGAAAACTAGTGACACATGCCTGCATCCACATTGCAGCATGGGTATGTTAGCAGCTGACAAACTGGGCTCACGTGAGCTTTGGCCTAAATCCACCTGGCCAGCCAACTTGAATTCAAAGCACCACCACACCTGAGTTTTTGTGTGCAGACTGGAGTCAAGTTTAGGGTTGCCAACCCTCCAGGAGTATCCTGGAGTTTCCAGGAATTAAAGATTAATGTTTAATTAAAGACTATGTCATGTGATGAAACCTTGAGGAATAGTCAAGCTAGGGGCAATACACAAGTTATAACTCAGGTTGGTAAACTTTGCAGTGAACATGAGCCCTGAAATAAGCCTTTGTAGTATCTCAAATAATAGAACTTGAGTAGGTACCATCGTTTCATTTCCAATCTGGTCCTTGAGGGCAGGACTGCATCTGCTCGGTGCCTGCTCAGTGTGAAGCTGGAAGGCTGTACAGAGTTTGGGTTTTCTCCCCCTTTTTTTGCTTCTCTTATCTAAAGTGCTAGTGCCTCTGCTGCCAAAACCAGGAATTGAATGAATCTGCCAGCTTAGTCCTAGCTACCAGCAAGCCAAACCTGACTAGCCCAGCTATGGTTAATTAAAAGTCAAAGGTGCAGGAATTCCTAACGAGCAGAGCCCGAAGAAACATAGGACTTTGGGGATAAATAAAGCCTAAGAGCTGGTGTGACGCATGACTAGAAAGGGTTAAATATCCTGCAAAATAAATAACCCACAGAGGACATGTGGGAGATAATGTTTGTGTTTTTGTGTATTTACATATGTAACAGTAGGATGGACAATGTAATCAACAGTCCCTGTCTATGCTGTATTCTGATAGTTCAGAGGTCAAAAGAATATCCTACCATGTAAATGAATTGTAAACACAGGATCTCGCCGTATTCATCTCTCTTTGAAATGTACTGTGAATGGTGGAGGAACAAGCAAATGGCCTTATGTTAATTCGTACAGCTAAGTACCAGTGATGGACTTCCTTTAAAGTCATCCTAATTACCGTTTGTTCCCCGAGGAACTCCCAACTTGTCAAAGAGGACATGAAATTGTATAAAAGATCCTTGGGTCCTGATTCTGTCATCGCAGATCTGCTTAGACTTCAACAGGGGAACTCTGAGTCGCAAGACTGAGGTTCCCAGTTATGCTGGTATGCCCTGGATATGAGATTTGGACATTGGACTATGACCTATAAACTGAATTCTAAAGGAACTCTTTGAACTACAAAGCTCACCATCTCTGCTATGAATATGCACCTCAATGAATTGAACTCATGTCTGTATGCATATTGATCTTTTAACCATACTCTCTTTTAATAAACCATACTCTGTTTTTTAATAAATTTTAGTTTCGTTAATAAGAATTGGCTGTAGCGTGTATTTGGTAAGATCTGAAACATTCATTAACCTGGGAGGTAGTGTGTCCAATCCTTTGGGATTGGAACCTTTTCTTTTATATGATGAAATAAGATTTTCAGAGATCATCATATTTGACGTGGGTACCTGGATGGAGGCCTGAGGCTGGATCACTTTAAGAGAACTGTGTTGTTTGGACTTCTGAGTAACCAGTAAGATAATAAAGAAGCTGTTTTATACTGGCTTGGAAATCTAAATATTGGAATATTCACCAGCTTTTTGGGGTTTTGGCTGCCCCATTCTTTGCAGTTCACCCTAATTGAGTGACCACAGCTGGCTGCCCATTAGGACCCCGGTCACAGCTGGTCATCATTACAGGGAGTTTTCATAATTTATGATAGGTAGAGCTGGTAGCCCTACCTCATATTAAGGTTGGCCAATACTCTGTTTTCTGTTGCTTATAACTTTGGTTAAACTTTAATCAAAGTTATAATCAGCTGGAAATTTTCCATGCCATGTATCTTCCCCAGGCTGAATTTTTTAGAAAGTTTCAGTTATAACAGTTCAGCTGCTTCTGAGAATGAAGTTAGCCAAAAATGTGTTGCTTTGCTCATCTTAAAAAAATCTTACAATTGTTTTGTTGAGAAGCTCTAGCGCCCCCATGCTTTGGGGCAGCGGATCTGAAATTTAGCAGGAGATTGTTATGGTGTCAGGGATGTGCCTTTTGCTGTCCCCATAAAAATCTACCCAAATCTGACGAAGCAATAAGCCTGTGAAAAATCAGTTAACACATGTTCACTAGAAGCTTGTTGGAGTTTGGCAACTAACTGCAGACTCCGTCTACACTGAGCATGCTCTATCCCCTCACAATTCCTACCTGTTCACTGGACTGAATGTGTATCATCCCCACAGAGCGACTTAGCATGCTCAGGCCCAAGACTTTCCTTGCAATTGTTGATGTGGGCTGGAGTGGGACTGGGCACTACAACTGAGAGATGGGACGATGTCTCTCCTGTGCTCTCAATGCTCCTGCTGCTGGCGTCCAAGCAACATGGTGAAGAGGAATGAACAGTCTGACTCACATAGAGCAGGGGTGGGAGCTGAGAGGACAAGAACAGAGGCAGGAGCCAAGAGGAGGGCGTGCAGATATGAGGTAGGAACTTGAAGGGGAGGGTGCACAGGAGCAAGAGCTAGGGAGAGGAGGAATTGGAGCAGATGGATGGATGGGACAGGAACTGAAGAAGGATGGAGAAGAGGAGGGGACTGGGGCAGGAGCTCATGGGGGAGATAGGGATAGGAGCAGAACAGTGGAGAGGGGCTCAGAGAACAAGAGTACCCAGAGAAGGGTACAGTAACAAAGCGGGACGGGGCAAAAGGGTTTATAATGGGGCTGTCTATTAATCACAGTTTACTCACACGATTAACTTGAAAAAATTAATCACGATTAAAAAAATTAATTGCGCTGTTAAACAATAGAATACCAATTGAAATTTATTAAATATATTGGATGTTTTTCTACATTTTCGTATATATTGTACTCTGTGTTGTAATTGAAATCAAAGTGTATATTTTTATTACAAATATTTGCACTGTAAAAATGATAAACAAAATAAATATTATTTTTCAGTTCACCTCATACAAGTACTGTAGTACAATCTCTTTGTCATGAAAGTGCAACTTACAAATGTAGATTTTTTTTTTGTTACATAACTGCACTCAAAAACAAAACAATGTAAACCGTCAGAGGCTACAAGTCCACTCAGGCCTACTTCTTGTTCAGCCAGTCACTGAGGGTATGTCTACACTACGAAATTAGTTCGAATTTATAGAAGCCGGTTTTATAGAAATCGGTTGTATACAGCCGATTGTGTGTGTCCCCACATAAAATGCTCTAAGTGCTCTAGTCGGCGGACCGCGTCCACAGTACCGAGGCTAGCGTCGACTTCCGGAGCATTGCACTATGGGTAGCTATCCCACAGTTCCCGCAGTCTCCGCCGCCCATTGGAATTCTGGGTTGAGATCCCAATGCCCCGATGATGCAAAACAGTGTCGCGGGAGGTTCTGGGTACATGTTGTCAGGCCCCTCCCCCTCCGTCACAGCAACGGCAGACAATAGATTCGCGCCTTTTTACCTGGATTACCTGTGCAGACAACATACCACGGCAAGCATGGAGCCCGCTCAGCTCACCGTCACCATATGTCATCTGGGTGCCTGCAAACGTGGGACTGCATTGCTACACAGCAGCAGCAGCTAACTGCCTTCTGGCAGTAGACGGTGCAGTAGACTGGTAGCCTTCATCGGCAATCTGGGTGCTGGCAGCCGTAGGGCTGCATTGCACCAGCCCCTTGCCTTTTGGCAGTAGATGGTGTATTACGACTGGTAACCGTCCTATTACAAGTTGGATCATCGCACATTAGCAGAATCTTCCCTGAGCAGCAGATCGTGCAATAGGCCTGAAGGCCATCGTAGTACACTAACTGCCAAGCGCCCAGTATTTGCTGCCAAGCACCCAGAAGATGCCGAGGGCTATCAGTCATGCTGCACCGTCGTCTTAAGATGTAAAAAATAGATTTGTTCTGTATTCATTTGCTTCTCCCTCCCTCCGTCAAATCAACGGCCTGCTAAACCCAGGGTTTTCAGTTTAATCTTTGGGGGGACCATTCTGTGTGACAGTTGTTTGTGGTTCTCTCTGATGCACAGCCACCTTTTTTGATTTTAATTCCCTGTATCTGTACGCCATGTCGTCACTCGGCCCGCCCTCCCTCCTTCCCCTGGTCCGTCAGATACTAGTTTCGCGCCTTTTTTCAGACCAGGCGCCATAGCTAGCACTGGGATCATGGAGCCCGCTCAGATCACCGCGGCAATTATGAGCACTATGAACACCACGCGCATTGTCCTGGAGTATATGCAGAGCCAGGACATGCCAAGGCGAAACCCAGACCAGCTGAGGAGGCGATTGCAGCGCGGCGAAGAGAGTGATGAGGAAATTGACATGGACATAGACCTCTCACAAGGCACAGGCCCCAGCAATGTGGAAATCATGGTGTCACTGAGGCAGGTTCATGGCGTGGAACGCCAATTCTGGGCCCGGGATACAAGCACAGACTGGTGGGACCACATCGTGCTGCAGGTGTGGGATGATTCCAAGTGGCTGCGAAACTTTCGCATGCGTAAGGGCACTTTCATGGAACTTTGTGACTTGCTTTCCCCTGCCCTGAAACGCCAGAATACCAGGATGAGAGCAGCCCTCACAGTTGAGAAGCGAGTGGCGATAGCCCTGTGGAAGCTTGCAACGCCAGACAGCTACTGGTCAGTCGGGAATCAATTTGGAGTGGGCAAATCTACGGCGGGGGCTGCTGTGATCCAAGTTGCCAGGGCAATGAAAGACCTGGTGATATCAAGGGTAGTGACTCTGGGCAACGTGCAGGCAATAGTGGATGGTTTTGCTGAAATGGGATTCCCAAACTGTGGGGGGGCCATAGACGGAACCCATATCCCTATCTTGGCACCAGAGCACCAAGCCACCGAGTACATAAACCGCAAGGGGTACTTTTCAATGCTGCTGCAAGCCCTGGTGGATCACAAGGGACGTTTCACCAACATCAACGTGGGATGGCCGGGAAAGGTACATGATGCTCGCGTCTTCAGGCACTCTGGTCTGTTTCGAAAGCTGGAGGAAGGGACTTTCTTCCCGGACCAGAAAGTAACCGTTGGGGATGTTGAAATGCCTATCGTGATCCTTGGGGACCCAGCCTACCCCTTAATGCCATGGCTCATGAAGCCGTACACAGGCAGCCTGGACAGTAGTCAGGACCTGTTCAACTATAGGCTGAGCAAGTGCCAAATGGTGGTGGAATGTGCATTTGGACGTTTAAAAGCGCGCTGGCGCAGCTTACTGACTCGCTCAGACCTCAGCGAAAAGAATATCCCCATTGTTATTGCTGCTTGCTGTGCGCTCCACAATATCTGTGAGAGTAAGGGGGAGACATTTATGGCGGGGTGGGAGCTTGAGGCAACTCGCCTGGCTGCTGATTACGTGCAGCCAGACACCAGGGCGGTTAGAGGAGCACAGCAGGGCGCGGTGCGCATCAGAGAAGCTTTGAAAACGAGTTTTGTGACTGGCCAGGCTATTGTGTGAAACTTCTGTTTGTTTCTCCTTGATGAACCCTCCAACCCCCCCCGACCCAGTTCACTCTACTTCCCTGTAAACCAACCACCGCACCCTCCCCTCCCCACTTCGAGCACCGCTTGCAGAGGCAATAAAGTCATTGTTTTTTCACATTCATGCATTCTTTATTAATTCCTCACACAAGTAGGGGGATAATTGCCAAGGTAGCCTTGGATGGTTGGGGGAGGAGGGATGGAAAAGGACACACTGCATTTTAAAACTTTAACTCTTATTGAAGGCCAGCCTTCTGATGCTTGGGCGATCATCTGGGGTGGAGTGACTGGGTGGCCGGAGGCCCCCCCACCGTGTTCTTGGGTGTCTGGGTGAGGAGGCTATGGAACTTGGGGAGGAGGGCTGTTGGTTAAACGGGCTGTAGCGGCGGTCTCTGCTCCTGCTGCCTTTCCTGCAGCTCAACCATACGCTGGAGCATATCAGTTTGATGCTCCAGCAGACGGAGCATTGACTCTTGCCGTCTGTCTGCAAGCTGACGCCCACCACTTGCTCTTTTCATCCCACCATTTAGCCCACCACCTCTCCTCTCGTTCATATTGTGCTTTTCTCATGTCTGACATTGACTGCCTCCACGCATTCTGCTGTGCTCTATCAGTGTGGGAGGACATCTGGAGCTCCGTGAACATATCGTCCTGCGTCCTCCGTTTTCTCTTTCTAGCTAGCCTCTGCGAAGGAGAAACATTTGCAGCTGGTGGAGGAGAAGGGAGAGGTGGTTAAAAAAGACACATTTTAGAGAACAATGGGTACACTCTTTCGTTACAAGGTCGTATTTTTCCTCTGCCTGCTGGTTTGGTATGAGAGATCACTCACGCAGTGCCAGGCAACATATTTTCGGCTTGCAGGCAGCCATGGTAAGCCACAGTCTTTTGGCTTTTTTAACCTTCTTAACATGCAGGAAAGGTTTCAAACAGCAGCGCATTTCCCATATCAAGGATGAATTGGGTTGGCCATTTAAAATGGGTTTTCAATGTAAAAGGAGGGGCTGCGGTTTCCGGGTTAACATGCAGCACAAATCCAAGTAAACCACCCCCCCACACACACACACGATTCTCTGGGATGATCACTTCACCCCTCCCCCCACTGCGTGGTTAACAGCGGGGAACATTTCTGTTCAGAAGAGCAGGAACGGGCACCTCTGAATGTCCCCTTAATAAAATCACCCCATTTCAACCAGGTGACTGTGAATGATATCACTCTCCTGAGGATAACAAAGAGAGATAAGGAATGGATATTGTCTGCATGCCAGCAAACACCGGGACCATACGCTGCCATGCTTTGTTATGCAATGATTCCAGACTACGTGCTACTGGCGTGGTAAAGTGTCCTACCATGGCGGACGGGATAAGGCAGCCCTCCCCAGAAACCTTTTGCAAAGGCTTTGGGAGTACATGAAGGAGAGCTTTCTGGAGATGTCCCTGGAGGATTTCCGCTCCATCCCCATACACGTTAACAGACTTTTCCAGTAGATGTACTGGCCGCGATTGCCAGGGCAAATTAATCATTAATCACGCTTGCTTTTAAACTATGTGTAATATTTACAAAGGTACACTCACCAGAGGTCTCCTGTGTGCCCTGAGGGTCTTGGGTGAGTTCGGGGGTTACTGGTTCCAGGTCCAGGGTGACAAACATATCCTGGCTGTTGGGGAAACCGGTTTCTCCGCTTCCTTGCTGCTGTGAGCTACCTACAGTACCTCCATCCCCATCTTCCTCGTTCCCCGAACCCTCTTCCCTGTGTGTTTCTCCATTGACGGAGTCATAGCACACGGTTGGGGTAGTGGTGGCTGCACCCCCTAGAATGGCATGCAGCTCCACGTAGAAGCGGCAAGTTTGCGGCTCTGCCCCGGACCTTCCATTTGCTTCTCTGGCTTTGTGGTAGGCTTGCCGTAGCTCCTTAACTTTCACGCAGCACAGCTGTGTGTCCCTGTTATGGCCCCGGTCCTTCATGGCCTTGGAGACCTTTTCTAATACTTTGCCATTTCTTTTACTGCTACGGAGTTCAGCTAGCACTGATTCATCTCCCCATATGGCGAGCAGATCCCGTACCTCCCGTTCGGTCCATGCTGGAGCTCTTTTGCGATCCTGGGACTCCATCACGGTTACCTGTGCTGATGAGCTCTGCGTGGTCACCTGTGCTCTCCACGCTGGGCAAACAGGAAATGAAATTCAAACGTTCGCAGGTCTTTTCCTGTCTACCTGGTCAGTGCATCTGAGTTGAGAGTGCTGTCCAGAGCGGTCACAATGAAGCACTGTGGGATAGCTCCCGGAGGCCAATAACTTTGAATTCCGTCCACACTACCCCAATTCCGACCCGCAAAGGCCGATTTTATCGCTAATCCCCTTGTTGAAGGTGGTGTAAAGAAACCGGTTTAAAGGGCCCTTTAAGTCGAAAGAAAGGGCTTTGTTGTGTGGACGTGTCCAGGCTTAATTCGATTTAACGCTGCTAAAGTCGACCTAAACCCGTAGTGTAGACCAGGCCTAAGACAAACAAGTTTGTTTACATTTGCAGGAGGTAATGTTGCCCTCTTCTTATTTACCAGAAAGTGAGAGCAGGCATCTGCTTAACACTTTTGTAGCTGGCATTGCAAGGTATTTATGTGCCAGATATGCTAAACATTCGTATGCCCCTTCATGCTTCCTCCACCATTCAAGAGGACATGCTTCCATGCTGATGACGCTCATTAAAAAAAATGTGTTAATTACATTTGTGACTGAACTCCTCGGGGGAGAATTGTATGTCCCCTGCCCTGTTTTACCCACATTCTGCCATATATGTCATGTTATAGCAGTCTCGGATGATGACCCAGCACGTTATTCATTTTAAGAACACTTTCACTGCAGATTTCACAAAACACAAAGAAGGCACCAATGTGAGATTTCTAAAGATAGCTACAGCAATCAACCCAAGGCTTAAGAATCTGAAGTGCCTTCCACAATCTGAGAGGGACGAGGTGTGGAGCATGCTTTCAGAAGTCTTAAAAGAGCAACACTCTGATGTGGAAACTACAGAACCCGAACCACCAAAAAAGAAAATCAACCTTCTGCTGGTGGCATCTGACTCAGATAATGAAAATGAACATGTGTCGGTTCACAGTGCTTTGGATTGTTATAGAGCAGAACCCGTGAGCAGCATGGACGCATGTCCCCTGGAATGGTGGTTGAAGCATGAAGGGACATATGAATCTTTAGCGCATCTGGCACATAAATATCTTGCAACACTGGCTATGACAGGGCCATGAGAATGCCTGTTCTCACTTTCAGGTGACATTGTAAACAAGAGGCGGGCAGCATTATTTCCTGCAACTGTAAACAAACTTGTATGTCTGAGCGATTGGCTAAACAAGAAGTAGGACTGAGTGGACTTGCAGGATCTAAAATTTTACATTGTATTATTTTTGAAAGCAGTTACAAATGAAGAAATATGTACAAAAATAAGTTCAACTTTCACAATAAAGAGAGTTCACTACAGTACTTGTATTAGATTAATTGAAAAATAGAAATAGTTCTTCTGTTTTTTTACAGTGCAAATACTTGTAATCAAAAATAAATATGAAGTGAGCTCTGTACACTTTGTATTCAGTTTTGTAACTGAAATAAATATATTTGAAAATGTAGAAAACATCCAAAAATATTCAAACAGTATTCGATTATTGTTTAACAGTGCAATTAATCGCGATTACTTTTTTAAATTGTGCGATTACTTTTTAATTGCTTGACAGCCCTAGTTTATAATCATTAAACACCTTTCTTCAGAAGCTAGGCTTCCTGTGTAACAGCATTTCTCAGATATCAGCAAACAGTCATGCAGCCCACTGTCAAAGTGTCTCAGCCACCACTACTGGCTGCAGAAGATAAGAGCCTTCTATTGCTACCAGTCACTCAATTAGTTCAGTGGCAGAGGTCTGTGCAGTTACTAGTTCTCAAAGTTTTGTACTGGTGACCCCTTTCACATAGCAAGCCTCTGAGAGCAATCCCCCTTATAAATTAAAAACACTGTTTTATATATTTAACACCATCATAAATGTAGGTAGGGGTTTGGGGTGGAGGCTGACAGCTTGCAACCCCCCATGTAATAATCTCAGGACCCCCTGACGGGTCCCAACCCCCAGTTTGAGAACCCCTGCTTTAAAGGTTCCAGAGCTGCAGCTGAATCATGTGGGTGTCAATGTTGCCAAAGGATGGCATTTTTTTTGTCAGTTTCCTTTTTTTTGGTTTTGTTTTTTAAACACTAACTGTGTGTCCCTCATTTTCTGGGTGCCCAACTTGAGACACCTGGGGACTGATTTGCAGAAGTGCTGAGAACTCACAGTTGAGTCTGAAGTCAATGGGAAGTGTGCTCTGTACATATAAAATGCTAAGATCTCTAAAAATATCCAGACCAGAGTTAGGCATCTCTGCTTGGGCACTCATAATTAGCATGACCTTGAAAAATGTGGCCTCCATTTTCTATGTGTAAAATGGGGATATTGCCTCCTCACCTCACGGGGTGTTGGGAAGATGAATTCATGAACATTGTGAAGCTCTTGGATATTACACAAATAGCCATAGAAATGCCCATAGGGAAGTCAATAATTCTGTAATCAGTGCAGGTTTAGGAGGGTCTGCAGTAAATTAAGCCTGGGGCCACTTTCAATGAGGAGGATAAAAGAAATATTGAACTGCTGCCTCATTCCCTGAGCCCTTTCCATCCTGTGCACTGACTGAGGCAGGAGTTCTATTGACAAAACAGCATGTGATCAAAGGCTATCCTAATGCATACGCACAAGAGGGGCCAAATTGAAGTTGTACAGGCAGCCTTAATTCTGGCAGTTTCTAACTTTCCAGGGCTTGGCTTTGCAACTTCAATGCTTTTACTGTAGGGTTTTTTGGTATGTATGTATGTAAGAATTATACAGATTGCTTTGGCACAAATGATTCAGTGTATCCAAACTATGCTTTAATTGTGTTTTGCCCATATAACTGCCAAGTTTTGTGCAGCTCCATGTGTGATATTTTATGCAAAATGTTTTATTGAGCTAATTTGTATATTTAAAACTAATTTGCATATAACGGTTTAGTACTCATACATTTTGGTGAAGGAACCCCTGTTTATCTACAGGATAGCAGCTGGGGAAGCTTCCCCCCCCCCCCACTGCCTTGCCAGCCTCTCTCAGCCATGATCTGCGGTGACTTCCTCTAGGAGTAGCAGGGGTAGTTCAGCCTCCATGGTCCATGCAGTTCTTGGCCTCTCCGCTGAGCCTACTAATCAGTGTAAAGCGTAGTAGTGAGGCCATCTGGGCAAGGAAAGGTCATGCTGTTTCACAGAAGATTTTGATATTTTCAAAATATAGTTCTGGGAATTTTTCCAAGCAGCTCGAGCTGAGTCTGTAACATGAGAGCTGGAACTCGGACCCACCAGCTCATCTCATAGAGATGCCACCAAACCTCCACTCGGTGAGAACAACTTAAGACCAATGGAGCTGGGCTGGGTCCAAGTTGGTGATTAAGAGGCAAAAGGCTCTGTAGCTCATTAGCAATGCCTGGAGACATCCAGTCCCCCAATAAGTTTTCATGTTACACTTTCAGGAATAAAGGTTGCTTTCTGGAAAAATACATGTCTTAGTGCTGATCTTTCTGGAGCTGACAAAGGCAGGGTCTGCTCTCTGGAGACAGGCAAAATCTTCCACACACTGTTCTCAGTTTCAATGCCCACTGCCATCCTGGAGGACCCTGTATGCTCTGGCTCATATAAGCCATTCCCAGACCAAATTTACTCATCTAGATGATTTAGCCACAGCTGGAACAAGTGCAGGATTGGCTGAGTATGCCTTGGGGAGGCTAAAAGCCAGATGGAGACATCTGCTCAGAGGCAATGATTTTCAGTGGCCCAGGCTACTGTTGTCTTGGCTGCCAACTGCATTTTACACAGCATTTGGAGAAGCAAAGGTGGAGTAAATAGCGAGAACTGAACCACCCACACCAAACTTCCTGTCTCTATCTTTAGGCAGCTAGAAACATGAGCAGCAGGATTCAAGACCATGAACATTACTTGCAGAGGGTGTGCAGCACACACTGCAATGGTCTGTGCACATCTACTGAGTGTTTATGGTGAGGATATAGGAGAGTAATAATGATGAATTTCCTTCAATGAATTTAAACCTTAATTTTTCTCCAATACTCTAGGGCAAGATCGACAAAGGGACTTAGGTGCCTAACTGCCACTTTAGGGGCCTACGCCCAACATTTTTGGCACCACTGAAATCATCAAAATCTCCACTCAACTGCTGCCTAATCCTAGGCACCAAAACTTCCACTGTTAAAGAGCCTGAAAAATCTGCCAGTGAGCATACACATGGGTGCTGTTGCATACCTAAGCCGCAACAGAATGCTCAACCTTGGCATACACTGGGGAACAACTTCAACAGGAGAGTGAGAGACCCCTGTCCTAGAATACCCTGCAGCCTACTAGCTAGAACATGTTCCTGGCAGGTGAGAAACCCAACTTCAAATTCCTTCTCCACATGAGACAGAGGGGAATTGAACCAGGGTCTCCCACATCCTGGGTCAGTAGGCTAACTGCTGGGCTAATAGTTGTAGCACCACCTCTTCCTTCATTGTCTTTTCCTGAGAAAGGGCTGACCTGGCTTAGACACCTAACTCCAGGAGAGGTTCAGAACTGTGAATCCCAAGCAGACTTAAGGTATATCTACACTTAAAACACCGCAGTCGAGCAGCTGTGTTGTTGTAGTGCTTCAGTGTACACACTACCTATGTCAACAAGAGGGCTTCTCCAAGCAGTGTAGGTAATCCACCTCCCTGCAAAGCGGGAGCTAGGTCAATGGAAGAATTCTGGTCTACGCTTGGGGGTTAGGTCGGCATAGCTACATCTCTGAGGGATGTGGATTTTTCATATCCCTGAGAAACATAGCTATACTGAAGTAAATTCCTAGCGTAGACCAGGCCATAGGCCAAGGGTGGGCAAACTATGGCCCGAGGGCTGGATCCAGACCATTAGGGCTTTGGATTTGGCCCGCAGGATTGCCACCCTTGTGGCGCTGCGGGCCCCACACTGCTGCTGGAAGCGGCCGGCACCACGTCCCTGCGACCCCTAGGGGAGGGAGGAGCAGAGGACTCCGTGCACTGCCCTCACCTCCAGGCACCAACCCACGCAGCTCCCATTGGCCAGGAACGGGGAACCGTGGCCAATGGGAACTTTGGGGAGGTATAGAGTGGAAATGTAAAGATCAGAGATGTTATCTTTCAAAATAAAAATTAATTGTGGCTAGCTGCCATAACAAAACAAACCTAGCATAAAAATGAAAAAAGTGTTCTTTTAACAAAAACCCATGACATCAGGGAAATTGTTCTCTCCCTCAGTATGCCATTGTGGTGGGAGGTCCTGGATCTGGTTGTGAGAGCCTATCACTTTCTATACACTTAAGTCTTCCAACTTTTGGAGGGCATAGTACAGTGCAGGAGGGCAGGAGTGGGATCCTGTTGAGGCAATACATTAGTAGTACATTGGGTGTGGAAAAACCTTTGAAATAGTTGTACCCTATTTGTAATTTCTTCTCATCTTTGTGCATGTCTTCATCATGCTGAATGGCTACAGTCTTATCCATTCCTCTATTTTTCCTCTTCCAGATGACAGGGACTAGTCACATTCCTGAGCCATCTTTTTCTGAAAGCCCAATAGCAAGCAGATCCTCCCTGTTTTTGTGGTATCTGCCCTGCATGGTGGCCAGTCTGACTGTGATGGCACTGGTTGTCTTGCCCGAAGCCTGGACTGCCAATCAGGAAAGGAGTGTTGTGGGATTTACTTCTGCAAGCTGCATGGAAACTTTTTAAAGATAGCATAATAGAGGCTCAACTTAAATGTATATCCCAAATTAAAAAAAAAAAAAAAAAAAAAAAACCATAGTAAGAGAACCAAAAACGAGCCACCATGACTAAACAAAGTAAAAGATGCAGTGAGAGGCAAAAAGGCATCCTTTAAAAAGTGGAAGTTAAATCCTAGTGAGGAAAATAGAAAGGAGAATAAACACTGGCAAATGAAGTGTAAAAATAAAATTAGGAAGGCCAAAAGAGAATTTGAGGAACAGTTAGCCAAAGACTCAAAAAGTAATATCAATTTTTTTTTTTTAAAAGTACATCAGAAGCAGGAAGCCTGCTAAACCACCAGTGGGGCCACTGGACGATCAACGTACTAAAGGAGCACTCAAGGACGATAAGGCCATTGCAGAGAAACTAAATGTATTCTTTTAATCGGTCTTCACGGCTGAGGATATGAGGGAAATTCCCAAACCTGAGCCATTTTTTAGATGACAGATCTGAGGAACTGTCCCAGATTGAGGTATCAGTAGACCTCAATCATATCTCCCCTTAGCCATCTCTTTTCCAAGCTGAAAAGTCCCAGTCTTATTAATCTCTCCTCATACAGAAGCCGTTCCATACCCCTAATCATTTTTGCTGCCCTTTTCTGAACCTTTTCCAATTCCATTATATCTTTTTTGAGATGGGGTGACCACCTCTGCACACAATATTCAAGATGTGGGCATACCATGGATTTATATAGAGGCAACATGATATTTTCTGTCCATTCTGTTCGCTTTTTTGACCGCCGCTGCACATTGAGTGAATGTTTTCAGAGAACTATCCACAATGATTCCAAGATCTTTCTTGTGTGGTAACAGCTAATTTAGAGCCCATCATTTTATATGTATAGTTGTGATTATGCTTATCAACATTAAATTTCATCTGCCATTTTGCTGCCCAGTCACCCAATTTTGCCTGGATCTTAACTATCTTTCGTAATTTTGTATCATCCGAAAATTTTACCACCTCACTGTTTACCCCTTTTTCTAGATCATTTATGAATATGTTGAATAGGACTGGTCCCAGAACAGACCCCTGGGGGACACCACTATTTGTCTCTCTCCATTCTGAAAACAGACCATTTATACCTACCCTTTGTTACCTATCCATGAGAGCACCTTTCCTCTTATCCTGTGACAGCTTACTTTGTGTAAGAGCCTTTGGTGAGGGACCTTGTCAAAGGCTTTCTGAAAATCTAAGTACACTGTATCCACTGGATCCCCTTGGTCCACATGCTTGTTGACCCCCTCAAAGAATTGTAATAGATTGGTGAGGCATGATTTCCCTTTACTAAAACCATGCTGACTCTTCCTCAATAAATTATGTTCATCTATCTGACAATATTATTCTTTATTATAGTTTCAACCAGTTTGCGCGGTACTGAAGTCAGGCTTACAGGCCTGTAATTGCTGGGATCACCTCTGGAGCCCTTTTTAAAAATTGGCATCACATTAGCTATCCTCCAGTCATCTGATACAGAAGCGGATTTAAATGATAGGTTACAGACTACAGTTAGTAATTCTGCAATTTCACATCTGAGTTCCTTCAGAACTTTTGGGTGAATACCATCTGGTATTGGTGACTTATTGCTGTTTAATTTATCAATTTGTTCCAAAAACTCCTCTAATGATACCTCAATCTGGGACAGTTCCTCAGATCTGTCACCTAAAAAGAATGGCTCAGGTTTGGAAATCTCCCTCACATCCTCAGCTGTGAAGACCGATGCAAAGAATGCATTTAGTTTCTCCGCAATGGCCTTATTGTCCTTGAGTGCTCCTTTAGCACCTCAATCGTCCAGTAGCCCCATTGGTTGTTTAGCAGGTTTCCTGCTTCTGATGTACTTTAAAAAAAACCTGTTATTACTTTTTGAGTCTTTGGCATAGCTCGAATTCTTTTTTGGCCTAATTGTATTTTTACACTTCAATTGCCAGCGTTCAGTCTCCTTTCTATTTTCCTCACTAGGATTTAACTTCCACTTTTTAAAGGATGCCTTTTTGCCTCTCACTGCATCTTTTACTTTGTTGTTTAGCCATGGTGGCTCTTTTTTGGTTCTCTTACTATGTGTAACCCTTGTGCCCATCTAAGTTGGCAGCAACAAGGGCCGGGTTCTGTATCTAGGGGTTCCGTTTCAATAACGCAATGCAAAACCGGCTCGAGCCCCCACCCAGTGACCTGGGACAATTACATACCACCCCCTGGGTGCCTCTAAGAGGCAATACTTCCCCTCTCGCAAGCACGGAGTCTGAGTGTAGCAGAAAATGTTTAATAACATGAAGTAAACGACATCAGCATTAAATTGGAAAAACACCACAAACAGGATTCATAACACAAACCATGAGCAAAAGACCCACCCCAGCAAATTGGGCTGTGTCCTTTCCCTTTGGTTCTTGTATCCAGCAACCCAAAAATCACCCAGAGTCCCCAAAGTCCAACACCCCCAAAGTCTCTTGGGTCCAGCAGCCACCCAAAGTCCCAAAAGTCCAACAACCCCCAAAGTCTCTGTCCCTGGTCAGTGCAGCTCCAGAGTAAAAGGGGGGCACGCAGGGTGTTAAGAGGCACCTTACGTGATCCGAGGCCGGCCGTCTCTCTGTGGGGTTCCACTGTAGCCTTCACCATGAACCAGTCCACTTCCTGCCATCCCACGAACTGCTTGGCTCTATGAGCTGCTCCACTCCGCTCACCGACCTATGAGCCGCTCCAGCTGTCGCCGCAAACAGCTCCACTCACTGTTCCTTGGTACGCTCCAACCGTCCCCGCAAGGCTCTGTGCCGCTTGCTGCTCAGCCAGCTGCTTAGCAATATAGCTTCAGGCTCCCCCACTAGTTAACACAACACTCAGCGATCTCAGCTTTTAATAACTTCAGCTCTTTTGTAATTTCAGCTCTTAATGATTTCAGCTCATAGTAGGGGAGCCCCAGTGCTGGTGCACCATTGGCCCAAAGCAAATTCAGCTCAGCAGCCTGTAACTAGACTCCTAGTGGAATCAAAGTTAGCTCTAACATTCTACAGTAGAGAAAGGAGATGGTGCAATTAGTGTTTCAAGCCCTCAAAGGCTACCCATACCATCAGGTATAAATACCTGTCCCCATCTTCTCTCAATCCACTGGCTTTTGTAATCCACGCCCCTTGTCAAGCAAGTGCTACTTAGGTAATGGTGAGTCCTTCTGTCATACAACAGTTCCACTGGCCTTGATTCACAGAATCAGGGTAACAAAACTTTATTCTTCCTGCCCCAATAACAGAGAAACTGGAGATCCCACACCAGCCAAAGTCACCACTTTCAGTTGCTGTTGTTTCATGCCAGGCGAGTGGGTGTGCCTATGCAAACAAGATCAGCCCCTGGAGTTCTTTTCCACACTCACCATAATTCACCACCAGATGTCAGAGTAGAGCTCATCCTGACTCTGCTTACGTATGTTTTTTTTAATTTGGGGTATACATTTAAGTTGAGCCTCTATTATGGCGTCTTTAAAAAGTTTCCATGCAGCTTGCAGAGATTTCACTTGTGTAGTTCCCCTTTCTGAAATTAAATGCTATAGTGTTGGGCCACTGCGGTGTTTTTCCTGCCACATAAGACTGTGGGGTGCATTACACCTGTATGACAGAGAAAAACAACGTGGACCATGACAAACTTCTATCATGTAGAGCAAAACCAAGGAAAAGAGACAGTACAGGCAGGAGTTTCAAGGAGGGTCAACAAAGCCCTGGGGAAAATGGCCAAGAGCTGGCTCAGAAAAAACATGTCATACTCTTGAATAATAAAGAGAAACTTATTCTCATGTTTCTTTTGTTTTGTCTCCTTCTGGGGAGAGGATGAGAGAGAATGAGTCAAACGTGACAGATGTTAATCACGTCCCTTAATGCACTACTGGAAGGTGCTCAGGAGTGACGAGAGTGGTATAAAAACTGGTAAAGAATAAAACAGAATTAGCTATTTTCCTCCCCAATCCCTTAGTCAGTATTTAAGAAAATGAATTTGTCTGGCACAAAGCATTTTCATAGGGCAATCCAGCTGCTCAGCTTGTGACAGCCCTCCCCCTGCAATTGACTTTCATCTCATCCCTTCCTTGGCAGGGGAGTAGAAAGTCCCCAGTCTGGTATAGCAGGGGCTGGGGATGTGTGTCTGGCCTGAAGCATAGTAAGGAGGGTAGGCAGGAGTACCTGGCTCCAGCCCCTCTGCACAAAGATAAGATTTGGGCCCCTAAGATCCTAACTCACTTGCTGGGTCCTGGCACAGAGGGAGAAATGTCACCTTCAGGGTTGAACTGTCAAATATAGAAATAAATTACAGGATTCATGAATATTCATGAGGCAATTCAAACAACCCAAATTAACAAGGACATTAATTACCAAACTGATTAGGCTGTCAATTCCCTTTATTTAGATAAATCAACAATTCCCTGCTCATGATGTATCCTACTGAAGACTGCAGAAGTAATCTCAGCGTATCCCTGTAGGAGGCTCCCTAGGGAGCACAGTGAGATCCCAGTTACCCTGTTTCCCCGAAAATAAGACAGTGTCTTATATTAATTTTTGCTCCCAAAGATGCGCTAGGTCTTATTTTCAGGGGATGTCTTATTTTTCAGAAATGAAAAATGCCTTATTATCGGTGGATGCCTTATTATCGGGGAGGTCTTATTATCGGGGGGATGCCTTATATTACAACGAGAGGCAAAACTGTAAGTAGGCCTTATTTTCGGAGGATGTCTTATTTTCGGGGAAACAGGGTACTTGGGCTGTCAGAGAGCGAGAAAGGGAGTTGCTGTTCAAGTGTCATCTATCCTTTGTACCCATTGGTATTTTTTTTTCCTACATCAAGAGCTCCTTCTCAATGCTGTCCTGAATAAGGTTGCTGAGCATGCAGTCAAGCTGTCTAAGAAAAATGTGCTCATTTCCCTGTCCTCCAGATTCCATGCTAACAGCACAGACAGGAGGGCAGTCAGTTTTGCTACAGATGGCCTGCAAATTTTAGGATCTCTTGTCCACTATTCGCCAGACTCCATTTCTGCTGAGATCCCTGGTTGTCCTCTGTCCCCTATGATTTGGGTTATTGCAGCCCCCTTCCCGGCCCCCACTAAGATTCTCCCTTATGCCTCTCTGGCATCCTCCTCACCTGCCACCTCTGTTGCAGCTCAGGACCCATGTCACAATTTCAGAGTTAACAGTACCTTTGACCTCACTACTGGTCTTTCATGAGGGCACCCACTTAAGGTTTGACACTCCCAGCCACCACACCTCTTGAGAGGAGACTCATGTCTCTCTCTCCAGCAGACCAGTGGGTTTACATTTGCAGTCCCTCTGCACCTCACTGATTTCCCCAGCAAGTCTGACTGGAGTATAGCACCTGTGGTTACCCCTTCTTCAGGGGCCACAACAATGTTTACCAGTTACCAACCAGCCCTCACAAAGGAAGATACATTTATTCTTAAAGGTAAAAGCACTACAGAGAAAACATAATCAATAAAAGTTCCTCTATGCATGCTAAGAGTTTACCAACCAGCAGTCTGATAGGGCTCTAGCAATCCAAAGTTCTTCCAACCCTTCCACAAGGGTTGGAGCCCTTGAAGTCCTGCTTGTTTGCTGAATCAAAAGAAAGCCTTGTATCAGTTCAAGCTCATCTTTTTATACCAGGAGTGGCCAAACTTACTGACCCTCTGAGCTGCATATGACAATCTTCAGAAGTTCAAGAGCTGGGGTGTGCCTGCCAGGGTCTTGGGACTTCAGCCCTGCTGGGCTCAGGGTTTCAGCCCCGCAATGGGCTGGTGGGGTTAGGGGCTTTTGCTGTGCTGGATGTGTGTCTTGGGGCTTCTGTCCAGTGGGGTGGGGGTCTTGGTGCTTCAGGAGGTGCCTGCTTGGGCTCAGGGCTTCAGCCCCACTCCTGCTGAAGCTCCAAACCCTGGCAGGTCACCACACAGCACTGAAGCCCCGAGACTACACCCACCCTGCTGGGCAGAAGCCAAAGGCCATGTGTGAGGGGGACACATGGGTAATGTGCCCTCCCTGGTATTTACCACATTTGCTGGCCCCATTCAGTCACATGGTGCCACCGGGCCCCCTTCCTGCACCACAGCTGCTGGAGCCAGCAAGCGGGGAGCTGCAGCTATGGGTAGAGGCAGCATCAGCTGGGAGAACCATTGCTTTTGCTGCTGCCTCTCCACCTGGAGCTAACAGCTAGGAGCTGCAGGAAGGGGCCTGAACCTTTAAATTGTACCTCCCCCCCACACACACACTTTCAGCAGGCACCAGTCATTTCTAAGCCCCTAGCCACACCACTCTGCCTCAGAGCAGGAGCTCCAAGCTCCCCACACCAGTCTGGTAGGCAGAGAATGTGGTGGGGTTGGCTCCATGAGCTGCTGTTTGGCCACCCATGTTTTACACCAAAAGCCCTTGCTTAATCTGTGGAAAACCCAGCTTGAACCAATAATGCAAACCACTCCATTTTCTCCAGGGTGGTTTACAATACCCCAGGGTAAATGCTCCCACTGTTTTTAGTTTGTGGAGGAACTGGGGTAACCTGCCCCTGTGGAATAGAACACAATCATACAGAGAACTTTCATGAATATAATACAGAGGTTGTGACAGGTTCGGTCACAGAGACCCCTGTGGGACTGTCACCTGATGTGTTGAAATTATCTCTGAGCCAGTTTTCTGTGCCAGCTTGGGACTCCAGAACCCTGCCTTGTTGAGCCAGACACACAGACCCAGGTCTGGTCCACGCTCCCAAAGCTGCAGACTTTAACCAAAACTGCTCTGTAGGTCACCTATCTCCAGCACCCAGTTCCCAATTTGATCCAAACCCCAAATAAATCCGTTTTACTCTGTATAAAGCTTATACAGGATAAACTCATAAACTGTCCCCCCCATAATACTGATAGCTGTGCATATCGCTCTGTTTGCTCCCCCAGATATTAATCACTTACTCTGGGTTAATAAAATCACTTTTGTTTATTAATTAAGTATAAAAAGTAGGATTTAAGTGGTTTCAAGTAATAACAGAACAAAGTAAGTTACCATGCAAAATAAAACAAAACACGCCAGTCTAAGCTTAATACATTAAGAGACCGTTTACAGGTAAATCTCACCCTCCGAGATGTTACAGTGAGCTTCTTTCACAGACTCATTCCTAGTCTGGGCCCAATCCTTTCTCCTTGTACAATCCTTGTTACTTCCAGCAGGCATCTTAGGTGAAAAGCAGGGTTTTTTTCCCCAGGACTGGGACCCTCCTTTGTTCTCTTCCACCCCCTTTTATAGCTCTGGCATAAGGCAGGAATATTTTGTCTCTCTGGATCCCCACCCCTCCTTCTAAATGGAAGAGCACCAGGTTTAAGATGGATTCCACCATTCTTCCTGGGCTAGCTTACAGGAACACAGGAAGGTTTGCAAGTAAACAGAGCCATTTACAACCAACTGTTCTAGTCAATAGGAGCCATCAAGATTCTAAACCGGGGTCGGCAACCTTTCAGAAGTGGTGTGCTGAGTCTTCATTTATTCACTCTAATTTAAGGTTTCGCGTACCAGTAATACATTTTAACATTTTTAGAAAGTCTCTTTCTATATGTCTATAATATATAACTAAACTATCGTTTTATGTAAAGTAAATAAGGTTTTTAAAATGTTTAAGAAGCTTCATGTAAAATTAAATTAAAATGCAGAGCCCCCTGGACCCGGTGGCCAGGACCTGGGCAGTATGAGTGCCACTGAAAATCAGCTTGCATGCCGCCTTCGGCACACGTGCCATAGGTTGCCTACCCCTGTTCTAAACCATCATCAATGGCCCACACTTTGCATAATTACAATAGGACTTCAGAGTTATACTTTCTATTTCTAGCTTCAGATACATGAATGATACATATAAATAGGATGAACATAGTAGATTATAAGATCAAGAGACCTTTTGCATAAAGCATATTCCAGTTACATCATATTTACACTCATAAGTATATTTGCATAAAACATTATGGAGTGCAAAGTCACAGTGGTGGCCAGAGATATGGCCTGGGATTGCAATATCTGCTATATCCCCACTGGCTCCATGCAGCGTCTTGCCTGTCCAGCACAGGAAGCCCTCGGACCCCAAGGTCCCTCTGTGCCCAGAGGACCAACAGAAGAGGATCAAGTGCAGGCAGGGAAGAGGTGCAGGGAGTGAGGATAGTCCCCGTCCCTCAATCCAGCCCTCTGGCCTGTACACAGTGCCTGGGCCCACCTCAGGGTGTATATTTGGGGGTGGGGGGGTTGTCACACCAGAATTACCAGATACTCAGCCAAACCACTGCAGGAGTACCCGCAGGCCTAGAGGAGGCGCTGCGGGCACAGACAGGGAGAAGCTGCAGGGCCGTGACTGGGGGCACATTTGCACCAATTGCTTGGCTCACAGGCTCCCCCAGGGCCCTTCCCTCCTGCGGGACACACAGCCCAGCCCACGCTGCTCCGCGGGCCTCTCCCCCAGCCTGCCCCGCCCGGCGCCGCCGGCAGCGAGCCCCCCCCGGGCTCCGCAATGGGGCCACTCTGCAGGGCTGGGAAGAGGCGGGACTACGCCCTGTCGCTCGGCAGCAGGAAACGCTGTCAATCAACCGACAGTCAATTATTCATGAACCTCATGAATATTCAGAAGATATGGCCGCTCCGAGCGGAAATGACATCACGGTCTAGGAACTCGAGTTATTTCCGCTTCTGAAAGCGGAGTATCATCCGCTGTCAAAAATCGTTATTTCAGCCCTTACTTCCGGCCTGGAGTCACCCCTTCGCCGACCTCGTTAACTACTTCCGGCAGGAAAATCTCACCTCGTCCTCAAAGGTTGCTGATTTTCTGATTTGTCTTAGGTGATTCCCGCCTTTCCGCGGTTGGCGCTATCGCTGGTCCGGTGCGGTGCGAGCGCTGCCTCCGTCTTCCGTGCCCATGATTAGCACTTCCGGTTTGCAAGTCCATTCATTCATTTCCTTCTGCACTGCAAAAGTATCTGTTTATGACGTCAGTTCCGACCTTTCTAGAGCCCCGGACGTGCCAAAACACGCCCCGCCTCCTGAACCGGAAGCGACTTTCCGCTCCCCTTTCCGGTGAGGAGGTTGCTGTCGCCGCTGGAGCCGGGGTCGGGGTCGTAGCTGGGGGGTGGTGTCCGGTAATCGGCGGTGGGCGAGACCAAGAGAGACCCGTGGCAAGGGTACTTCCGGGTTTGAATGACCCGGAAGCGGAAGCGGGGAGGCTTGATTGGGTGTCAGTGCAGAGTGCCGTCAGCCTCTGGGCTCCGCCGCGCGGGGATTGAGATTCCGGATCGTGTCGGCCCCTCCCTCGGGCTCGGCCGCTGCACAGTTGGGGCTCGGTGCCCGCGGGGGGCGGGCTGAGGGCTCCCCCCGGGGGCGGACACTGCCCGCGTGGGCGGGGCTGCCCCCCTGTGGGATGTGTGCGCGCGGGGTGGTCCCCTTTTCCTTGTGACCGGGCCCCTGCGCTGGCTGCGGGGCGCGTCCCTCTCCCCCCACCAACGCCGCCATGCAGCCCCCCGAGCCCTGGTTTCGCCAACGCGTCCAGTAACGCTGGTAGTTTGTTCGCAGCAACAGCCCTGGAAGGAGGAGAAATGCAAGAGGAGGGAGAGTGAGAGGGAGAGGGGGTAAGAAACTTCCAGGAAAATGTGGGGAGGTGCGGGTATGATTCAGTACTGGCTGCCCCGGCCCCGCCCCTTTTCTGTATGGTGGCCCTAGTGCCCAGCTCTGGGATCTGGGGCCTTTCTTCTTCTGGGAGTTAGTTCCGGTCCAGGGACTGACCTGTTCAAGGGTTGGCTATAGGGTGCTTCACCTCTAGGGCATCGTTTGCTGTTTAGCTTCAAGGTATGGGGGAGGTGGGATTGGATGTCTGAGGGAATGCCGTGAAGATTGTTGACCTCTAATGTATTAGTAGTGGTTGGGGAAGGAGAATCCAGTTCTTTTTTCTCCACTATGATTAGGTTATTGATGGCATGGAACCAAATAATGGCTTTTCAGATTGTTACATAGAGTTCCTTAATTCTTCTTCATCAAATGCCCTGTGTTCAATGTGTGTTCATCATCATGAATTGTTTCCAGCATCACTTGGGCCTAAAACTTCCCCACCATGAAATTAGGTCTTGTACAGATATAATGATGCGTTAGGTACCACTCCCGAGTGTCATCCTCAGGGGTTTTTTTTTATTATTATTATAAAGTTGGAAATGGAACATCACAATAAATAAACTGTGTGAAAGTAAGGAAAATTATATTTAAAGTCTACTTTACCTATTCTTGCATATTTAGCCTTAATTGTACCCCCTTGTACACACCACTTCTCCACTCTAAGTCCTTGCTATGCTTTTCATGTATGTGCCAGTGATTCAGTGCAGTAACTCCATGAAATGTAAGCCCGGCCTTTGAAGTGTGTGAATCTGTGAGAGCCATAGTGGTGATACCTTGACCCTCATGATAAGCAGTAATCGAATTCTCTTGTTTGTTCAATTGCTTGTTCAGTGCATGTGAATTTGGCCTGTACATGGAAGGTATTGTTTCTGGTTTATATCAGGAGGGCACGTTGACATCTGTCTGATACTAGACTGGTGAATGGGAAGAAGGTCCCATCTGTGACCTGTTTGTGGAAGCTGAGATGATGAAGGCTCTTCAGTGGGATCATGCTGTGGTACAGGGTTGAAGCTCCATCCCGTATGTGATAGTGGTAGAGCAATTGGAAAGGTTACATGCAGAGTTCTGGTAAAGTAAGTGTGAGCGGTGTTAAGGGGGTGGGATGATGACTAGAGATTCATATTTCCAAAAGGGTTATTAGACTACAATGGGTGGCTAGCTGTAGGTAGGAGGACAGAAGTCTGTTGGAGGAACTTGATCTTCAACTTTCCTCATTTTAAAGGGTTGGCATGCCGCTGAAATTGCATGAAATCTTCTGTTGTGACTACTCCCCCTCTCCCCCACCCTGCAGTTCATAATAACTTTGTCAAGCTTTCACCTTTTAAACTGAATTTTTCCAAGCCTCAGCTCTCCCAAAATATGAAGGGTTTTGGGGGTTAGCCATATTTTGAGAACCAGTACAGTGGAAAATATACTTTTGCCTTTATAAATAAAATTGTGACTATATAACGACTCTAATAGTGGACTAGTTGGGGGTAGGAAGTTATTGATTGTCGCCATCAACATTGGTTTGGCTTTGAGTTTGAAAACTGAATTGCTTTTAGCTATCTTCCAATTTTCTAAATGAAAGAAGTGTAAGTGTGGCAAAATCAAGATTTTACTTAATTTTATGAGCCCTTCTACACCTAAAACTTTACAGGTGAAACAGTGGGAATCTGGCACCACCATCAACTTTGTTTGCATAGTGCATAAAAACCTCAATATTGTATTGTACAAACCCAATTTCATTTTGGTTTTAAGATTCTATCTGGGCAAATAGTGAAGGTACTTAAATCTTGTGGGGTTTTTTTAAATGCCTTGGGAAACTATAGAAATGCCATAGTCACAAAATGCATTAACTCTGCCCCCTCATATACTTGCATTATGATTATGTTCTGTCATGTAATTAGGCTTTAATGTACACAGGCCCCTGCTTCAGTCATGGGCTGAGTGGTATTAAGGAAATGAAGATGAGATGGCTTCTGTAACTCCCTCATGTTCTGGACCAGGTTATGATTGAATAACAATAGTGTAAATCCGAAGTAATTCAATCAAAATCTATTAATTTGCAGTGAATTTACATTGGAGTAGCTAAGAACAAAATTTGGCCTTTAAGTATACTTGTTGGACAGTAGGTAATGAATGAGGCAAGGGTGGGTTCACTACACAGAAAGGAAGTAGTTCATTTAAAAAAATTACAAGTAATTGGGTTTATTTAAAATTCTTTGATTTTTGGCTGATATATAGGAATTGTGGTGTGTACAGCGTACATCTTCATTTTGGTTTTATTACCCTTTTTAAAAATGTCTTCTTTCTACATTATTCATTGCACACTGCTCAGCAACCTGTCTATTCAATGAGATGGGGCCTACAGAAAAATAATATGTGGTCATGTAATTAAAGACTATTTCATAACTGATGTAGAAATGTAGCAGGTTGAGGCTGCACTGGTAACCTTACCCTAGAAACTTTCTAACTATGAGCATCTCACTTTTCAAACTTAATGTTCTCCAAATGTAGTTTTTATTTAATGGAATTTAATTATCAAGTGATCAACATATATTTAATTATCAACATATATTTGAGTGAATAGTCTAAGCCTTCACTCTATCATAACACATTTTTTGTATATGAATGTTCTTAGTTTTTAAATAGCCATTTCATTGGTGTTGAAAGCTTTGCCAGTTGAGCATATCGCAGGGAGTGGATTTTTTATGTCTCTCCCAATTGCTGTGCTCATAGAGGTGAAGCTCCTCCAGTCTGGAGAGGGCTGCCATCTGGTCTCTGGCCTGGTCTACACTTAAACATTAGGTCAGTATAGCTACATTGGTCAAGGGTGTGAAAAATCCATTCCTCTGACGGACATAGCTAAGCTGACCTAACCCTCAGTGAAGATGCAGTTCTGGTGGTGGAAGAATGCTTCTGTTGACATAGCTACCATTGTTAGGGGAGGTTGTGTTCCTACACCAATGGAAAACCCCTTTCTGTTGATGTAAGCTGCAGCTACACAACTGGGTTATGCTGGCATAGCTGTGCTGAGGTAGCTAGGATGGTGTAGTCTCTGCAGTGTAGACATAGCCTCAGGTTGGCTTGAGAGCTGGGGTTGGGCAGCAGTGACTTGAGGGGTGGTGGTATATGATTATGTGCCCAAAACATGGCTGAAGGATGGTACTAAAAGGGGGGTGGCATAGTGAGTCACTCCTTCACCCCTTTTGGAAGGAGGGGGAATGTGGAAATCAGGACTCCTGGGTTCTCTTCCCAGGGAAGGGCAGTGGAGTCTGCTTGGACTCCAGGATCCTTAGATTCTGTTTTAGGCTTTCCCATGGGAGTGGGGTCCAGTGTATTAGAGCAGTAGGAAACAGGAAATTGGGAGTCCTGGATTTTATTTCTTGATCATCTGTTGGCTCACTATGTTATCTTGGGCAAATCTGTTTCCCTCCCTGTCTCTTCCCCCTGTGTAACACTATGCTAACATTCTCCTGCTACCTGCGGATGAGGGGTAGTTAGTGCCTGACTTTATGTTAAGATGAAGGGGCAGGGGCAGGCAGGATCTGGAATTCACACTGGTTGGGGGTTGGATTATATGCAATATTGTGAGAATTTGTTTCCACCTGTGAGGGTCATGGTTGCAGAAACAAAACCCACCCCTTCCCCACAGGGGAAATTAGTCATCTTTGGGGTGGGGGACTAGCTTCAGTCAGGAGGTAATTGAGAGGAACCTAGTCCTGGGTGAGTGGTGAGAAGCAGCCTCTTTTCCTTGCTGGGAGACAGGGTCTTGGCAGAAAGATCAGAAGAGGGGCCATGTTGCTTAGTATAAAAAGGGAGATCCCACAGGGGTCACTGCATTAGGCTGAGCCAGTTCCTTATCACACTCTTTGGGTTTAATGTTTTTCTTTTACGTGTGTTTCTGTCTCCCTTTCCTTGTCTTCCCCCCTCTGCCCAGCTAGGATGGAAGAATCTCATTTCAACTCCTCCCCGTACTTCTGGCCAGCAGCGCCCACAGTCTCGGGACAGGTAAGGGCCTCTCTCTTCCACCATGGTCTGTTTGGTTCTGCTCCTTGCTGGGACCAGAGTGCTCCTGACCTATTTCCTACAGTGCCTACTGCTGGGAGGTGTCAATTCTGGGGTATTCTAAAAGAACTCTTTCACACTCATGTAGATCGAGAATACCATGTTCATTAACAAGATGAAGGAGCAGCTATTGCCCCCAGAAAAGGGCTGCAGCCTGGCTCCCCCCCACTACCCCACCCTGCTGACGGTACCCACCTCTGTCGCCCTACCCACCGGCATCTCCATGGATTCAGAGACCAAGTCGGAGCAGCTGACCCCGCACAGCCAAGCCCCCGTGACCCAGAACATCACCGTGGTGCCAGTGCAGTCTGCCGGGCTCATGACAGCAGGTAGGGAGCACCATGGGGTTGTGGAGGAATGGAAGGGTAATCTCAGCATCTTAAGGGAATGAAGTGCGTAGGGTTCTGAATGTGTTTTTCTTTTGGGGCTGTAGATTGACTCAGGTCTTGGATAGCAGATGGCATGGGGGGTCCTGGCCATACCTCTCTTAATTGTGCCCAGTGTACTTCTGGTGTTTCTCCTCTCCAGGTATTGCTGAGCATTTGACTTCTAATATCGGACAGTGGGATGGAATAGGGAAGATAGCTATTGTTCCTTGTGGATCAGGGTTAAAAATGGATTTTGAGGCCGCACTTTATTGGGGTGGGGGATCTGAAGGGTGATTGGACCCTGCCTCTGATGTCTGGAGGGGCTGATCTCTGAGCTCTTTCCCCTTTCTTTTCCTGCAGGTCCTGGCCTGGTGATTACTTCCCACTCGGGTTCCCTGGTGACCACAGCCTCCTCTGCCCAAACCTTCCCCATCTCAGCCCCAATGATTGTCTCTGCACTACCCCCTGGCTCCCAGGCTGCCCTCCAGGTGGTGCCTGACCTGTCGAAGAAGGTGATAACCTCCCTTTCTGAAGGTGGGGGTGGGGGAGTTGCCCCTAAACCTCCCCGGGGCCGGAAGAAGAAGAGACTGCAGGAGTCGGGGCTGCCAGAGATGAGCGATCCATTTGTGCTGTCAAACGAGGATGATGAGGACCAGCACAAGGATGGCAAGACATACAGGTGGGGAGTGGGGCTCAACCCTGGCTGTTTCACTGCGTGGGGTGGGAGAAGCGGTTACTGGGGAAAAAGGAGATTTGTGCTTTCTCCCTGTGAAGTCCCAATGTGCAGACACTTTCAGCTGCAGAAAGTTGAGATTTCATCTCCTTTTCTCTTTTAACAAATCAGGCAAATTAAAAAGTGCAGATCAATCTGATTTTAAGGATTGCTGCAATGTCAGGAAATAATGCTCCTGGAGCAGCTGGTTAATGAGTCTAATTAATCTAAACCTCACCTGATGTCACAGCTGTGTAGTGTGTTGACTGTACTGCAGGGTGTAGTACCACTTGCTGCAACTAGGAGCTGCAGTACATCTGCTTGCAACTGGGGTGGGACTCCTGCCTCTGCAGTTCATAGACCCCAGACAGCAGTGAGCAAGAAATAGACTTCTGTAGGGTAATTTCAGGTCACATGCTCCCTGGTGGCTCTGCTCCTACTCTTCCACCCCAGCAAAAGGTTGAGGGATTTCTGAGCTAGGGGTTGGAGTGTTTCTGAGACTGGTGGTGGGTGTCAGATAAGGGCTGGGGGAGAGTTATGAGCCCAGAGATGCATTTTCTGAGCTTGGGAGGGTTGTGTCTTTTATGTTTATGAGGGATTGGTGGGAGCGGGGACTGGTTCTGAGCTGTGGAGAGGATAAGTAGGAAGAGGAGAGGGTCTCAGTCTGGGGGATGGTAGAGTGTAGGTGTTTCTGAAAAGGTGAACATTGAATGTTGTTGAGGAGGCCGGGAGTGTTTCTGAGCTGAGTGGGTTGGGTTGACGGGGCTGAATGGGAAGGTGAATAGTGGTAAGTAGAGTTTGGGAGAGCTGAAGAGGTCATAAGGCTAAATATTTTCTGCCACCCTGGCCTTTACAGCAGTGTCCCAGTTCTGTATTTGGAGTGGGAGAGGGAAGTGGTGGTGGAGCTCTTTTCCCCACTTCCTTACTAACCTTCTTTAATCCCTTAACAAAGCCTGTCCTTTGGGCTTCTCTGGATAGTTTTTGTACCAGTATAACTCAATTGCTGTAAGCTATTTCAGTACAAGCACCTTTTGCTGTATAACTGTGTCCAAGCTGGGGCTTGTATCACTTTAACTATACTGATATGTTAAATTGATGCAAAAACTCGATGTGAAGCCAGCCCTTTGACCAATGTCCTAGTTTTTCACTTTGAAAATATGATCAACCTGCAGGAGGTGTGGGGGAGTTTGCTACTTGCAGCCCCACCATTTATTTTGGGCATCGACCACAACTCAAGCGTCATACATTCTGGGTCGCTAGTTAGGTTGTTGAAGGTGTATTTATAAAGGATGCACTTGGCAGTGAACACTAGAATTAAAGCTATACCAGGACTTTAATTATAGCCCTGTTTGCTTGTAAGTCTGAAAAATGCTTCTAAGCAGGTGGAATGACTCCGCAAAAACCTCTGTGCAAAGTTTGGGCTTTTCCCTCACGGGCCAATGTTTGGAACAAAGGAAAATGAGTTGATGATCAGATACCAGTAACCAGACTGAACTCTACAATGGGCAGATTTCTGTGGGTGTGGAACCTACCTCCTCTCCCACGTCCCAAACAGCCCTTCCTCGAGCACTTGTGCAAGGGGAGAGGGAAACTGAGGTGAGGTTCACTGGTGATCAGGTAGTAGCTCTGCCTCCTTTGCAGTCTCTTTGCTGCCATCTTCCATGCTTACTCTCAGCCCAAAGGTAGATTTTTTTTGAAATTTTGAGCAAAATCTTATCTTCTATTTGAGCTGTGGCAGAGAAGGAAAAAATGTAACTTTTCCCTCTGTAAAAATCACATATAGTGCAAATATGGCCAAACTTTCCAAGGTGGAACTTTCCAAGTGGCTCATTCATTGAGGACTCCTGGGTTCTGTTCCTTGCTCTAGTGGGGTTTCTATAGTGCTCCTTGCTCTAGTGAGGTTTCTATAGTGCTCATTGCTATAGTATCAAAGTGCTTGTTAGGTAAATTACCTCTGCCTGATGAGGTTCATAGTGGTCTTCATGAAGTCTCTACTCTTTTCCTTTCCTGGTTGGAGGAAGCTTTGCTTGGGGTGTGGATGTACGTGTGGTGGTGTTTTCATAAAAACACTGATTCTGGTAGAAATGTTTCATTGTTGAGAGTCTGGCCAGGTGCTCTGAAGAGGATTAAACTAGATCAGTCTGCTGTCTAGGAGTTCATTCTATAACTCCAACCCCCTGCTCTGAGATGGCTTAATGTTTGGCTTCCATGTGTTTCTTCCTAGCTTTTCTGAGATGCCTTGCTGTTCAGGTTGCTGATAATACCTAGCTTCTAACTCACTACTGAAGAAGATAGAGACTAAGGCCCTGAAGTGGCAACAGAAATAGGCTGGAGCCTGTGGAGGAACCATTGCTTAGAGGTGATGTACTCACAGCACATCAGCCCACGGAGGAATGGGTAACCTTCACCCAGCAAGTTACAGTAACTTGGTCTGGAGATGATGAATGTGAGGCTCCAGAGTGGCTAAATCCTCCTCTGAGAGGAAATGGTGGAGTTTTCAGCAAGCTGGGGGGTGGAAGGATCATCTTGGTATTAGCACTAACTGCTCATCTAGGGTTAGCGACGAGTCCAACAGAACCCTATGGATTTGCATTGTACTGCTGGGGAATGCCTGCCGAGACAGAGGATAGTGTTTATACCAGTTCTTTGAAATTTCTTCCTTTCTGAATAGCATCACTTCACTCTTGCCTGGGTGCAGTGTCAGCCATGTGTTGCTTCAGCTATGTGCTGATTTCTCAGCATTTTGACATCCTTGCGATGTGATGGCTGTGTTCGTGGGAGATGAGCTGGATAACTGGTTGTGGAGTTCAGTGGAGCACATTGCTTCTCACCACATCTTCAAATGGTCTGCCGTAGGTGTTAAAGAGGAGGGAGGACAGCATAGATTCCTGTGGGTACTGGGGAAAGAGGAGCTGTTGTCCATGACTACTTGGGGGCCTGTTGGAGTGGAATTATAAGAGCCATTGTAAAGCTATATCTTGTGTTCTAGATGTGTTATGTACGCAGTCAGCAGCACCTTGTGGTCAATTGTTGAAGTTAGCAGGGAGGCCAGGAAATAGCTGTGCCTTTCCATTGACATGAGGAGGTAATTATTTGGTGCCTCTAGGGGTTTCTCATGCTGTTCCCTAGTCTGCATAGCAAAACATCCAGGATCTGGGTGACTGGGTGTACATAACACATCTAGAACACAAGATATAGCTTTACAATGGCTCTTATAATTCCACTCCAACAGGCCCCCAAGTAGTCATGGACAACAGCTCCTCTTTCCTCTTTCTGGGGACTTGGTTATCACAACTTTGTTTAGGAACTGGACAGTAGATGAATTTCTGCACCCAGGGTTGGCTTTTCTGATCAGACAGAGATTACAGTATTTTTCAGGGAGATTGAGGGGTTCACTTTTCTGAAGGAGACAGTAATGCTTTCTGTTAGGAAGGATATCTTATGTTCACTCATGGGCAGGCTTTCATTATACCGGGACGTAGATCTGTTCCTGGATGGTGGCTGAAATGTTTCTCAGGGCTTCTGAGTTTCCTGGTGTGTGATATGGCACAGCTCTGCCAGGGCTGGTGAGGCAGTTACTGCTGTCTGGTCCAGTTTAGTTCTCTGCCTTGGCAAGCCCCTCTTCTATGTGGCTCATTTTTCCTCTAAAATAACATGAAAGCTCTTTGCATGTGGTGTTTGGTTCTGATGTCTGGATTGTGCAGACCAGGATGATTAGCCAGTTCGCTATATGGAATAGCTTCGCTGGTTGTGATTTTTTTTTTTTTAAAAGGGGGGGCCAAAAAAGCCTTCCCACTGCTCCCTGCCTTGTGCTCCTGTACCTCCCCCTGCCATTTCACTGGTTCCCCAGTTCTCCTACCTTCCATTGCTCTTTGATCAACAGCTTTCTTAGGGTTGGGGGAGATGGGCGACTGGAAAATAGGAGATGTGTTGGGAAGACTGAGATGAGGGGACAGAGTGAGGAGCACAGAGAAATGGGGGCACAGGAGCAGATTGACTTTGGGGGATGGAGGGAAAGTTGTGAGTGGCTAGGGAAGCCCAGGGTCCGGGAAAAAGGAGAGGGCAGGGCAGAGGAGCCACAGGCTCAGGTACAATAGTCATACAGGACTTCATGCTTGCCAGCTTCTCTGTGCCACCTCGAACCCCACGTTCCATTTCCTCTGTCCTCACCCCAAGGCTTTTACTTGTTTGATCAGAGGGGCTAGAGTCGCAACCCAATGAACTTCTGTTGGCTGGTTGTCGCAGAACTCCTCACCTGGCTACCCATGCACATTCATCAGAAATGGAGCTCTGCCTGACAAAAGACTTTCTCTGCCAGTTCTCTCTTTCAGTGTTGGGATGAGGACAATTGCGGAGCATCAGAAAGGCTGGAGAGACAGGAAATCCTGGGGCCTGGAACTCCCTGTCAGCTAAAAATTCAAGGAAATGATAAGCTTTGTTTAAAAACCGGTTAGTTTCTCAACTGATATTTACTCGAATGCAATCCACAGAATCATTGAAACGAGTTAAGTCCTAATTTGGTGCGGACACTCTCATAAGAACGGCCATACTGAGTCAGACCAATGGTCCATCTAGCCCAGTATCCTGTCTTCCAACAGTGGCCAATGTCAGATGCTTCAGAGGAAATGAAAGGTGTTCTATACCCCTAATCATTTTTGTCACTCTTCTCTGTTCTTTTTGCAATTCCAATATATCTTATTTGAGATGGGACAACCAGAACTGCATGCCGTTTTCAAAGTGTGGGTATACCATGGATTTATATAGTGTCATTATTATATTTTCTGTCTTATCTATCCCTTTCCTTATGGTTCCTAACATTCTGTTAGCTTTTATTGATGACCGCTGCACACTGAGCAGATGTTTTCAGAGAACTATCCACAATGTCTCCAAGATCTTTTTTTTTTGAGTGATAACAGTTAATTTAGATCCCATCATTTTGTATGTATAGTAGGAATTGTTTTCCAATGTGCATTACTTTGCATTTATCAACATTGAATTTCATCTGCCATTTTGTTGCCCAGTTACCCAGTTTTGTGAGATCCCTTTGTAACTCTTCTAGTCTGCTTTGGATTTAACTATCTTGAGTAATTTTGTATCATCTACAAATTTTGCCACCTCACTGTTTACCCCTTTTTCCAGATCATTTATGAATATGTTGAATAGTACTGATCCCAGTACAGATCCTTTGGGGGTACCGCTGTTTACCTCTCTCCATTCTGAAAACTGACCATTTATTCCTACCATTTGTTTCCTGTCTTTTAACCAGTTACTGATCCAGGAGAGGACCTTTCCTTTTATCCCATGACTTCTTACTTTGCTTAAGAGCCTTTGGTGAGGGACCTTGTCAAAGGCTTTCTGAAAGTCCAGGTACATTATATCCACTGAATCACTCTTGTCCACATGTTTGTTGACCTTCTCAAAGAATGCTAATAGATTTGTGAGGCATGATTTCCCTTTACAAAAATCATGTTGACTCTTCTCCAACAAATCATGTTCAGCTATGTCTGAAAATTCTGTTCTTTCCTATAGTTTCAACCAGTTTGCCTGGTACTGAAGTTAGGCTTACCAGCCTGTAATTGCAAGGATCCCCTCTTTAGCCTTTTTTAAAATTGGTGACACATTAACTCTCCTCCAGTCAAGTAATACAAAAGGTGACTTGGTGATTTAAATTACATACCACAGTGAATAGTTGTGCGATTTCATATTTGAGTTCCTTCAGAACTCTTCGGTGAATACCATTTGGTCCTGGTGACTTATTACTGTTTAGTTTATCAGTTTGTTCCAAAACCTCCTCTATTGACACCTGAATCTGGGATAGTTCCTCAGGTCTGGTCTACACTACAGATTTGTATTGATATAACTACATCGCTCAGGGGTGTGAAAAATGCACATCCCTAAGCAACATAGTTATACCAACCTAACCCCCTGTGTGGACAGCGCTATGTCGGCAGAAGAGCTTCTCCTGGAATAGAACCCAAAATTCCTGAGTCTCACCATTCCACTGCTGTCAGTAAATATCTGTGAAACCCACTGGCAAAATTTCTCATCCCCCTTTAGTGCTAATCCTTATAGGGGATGACAACCTGCTCTTGCTCTCAGTTACTCGGTTAGTTCAAGTAGCAGAGGATCTAATGACCCAGGTGGATGGCAATAGTATGCCACGGAGTGGAATTCTTGAGGTTTTTTTCAGTTTGCTTTTTAAGAAACCAAGGAAATTTTTACACACACACACTGTTAAAAGAAAATTGGGGTTGCAAAGTAAGAAATGCACAGGCTTAATTCTGGCAACCTTAGTGTAGAGAAATTCCTTGTTGTCTGTAGGACCCCATCTTGTTTGTTGCGGAAGTTGGAAGGTCTGTAGTGAATGAGACGGGGGCTGCGGGAAGAAAGAAGATGGTCTGATGGTTAAGGCATCTGAATGCTGTCCTAGAAAATTGGATTCTATCCTTGCCCTGCCACAGCGTTCCATCAAGTCACACTAAACCTTTCCCAGGTGGTGATTAATTGTGTGTTCCTCGTTTTCTGAGTGTCAGATGTGAGACCCTGGGGTCTGATTTGCAGAAGTACTGAGCATTCCTAGCTGCAACCGAGATCAGTGGAACCTATGTATTCCATAGGTTCCACTGATCTCGGTTGCAGCTAGGAATGCTGCATATGCTGCTGTATATATTAATGCTAAATACTCTATAGAAATCAGGCCCATGGCGTTTCAAATTGGTGCCCCTTAATTAGTGGACATTTTTGACCTTTACCTCTGTGCCTCAGCTCCATAGAATGGGGATAATACCTCACCTGAGAACAGTGTTGTGAAAATATATTCATTAATGTTTGTGAAGCACTTGGATACTATTGTGATGAGCGCCATGGAAAAACCTATGAGGAAATTAATAATTCTGTTTTAAGAGCAGGATTTTAAAGGGCTACATATTAAACAATGAGAACAAAACAAAATGGTGAGCACTGTTCACCCTGTATGTTGAATGAGGTAGCGGTCCTTTGGAAATATGTGAAAATGGAATTAAAGACTTTATCATAATGCATATGCACAAGGGGGCAAATTAACATTAATACATCCTAAAGCCAGAAGGAACCATTATAATAATCTAGTCTGATCTCCTGTATAACAGAGGCCATAGAAGTTCCCCAAAATAATTCCTAGAGCAGGTCTTTTACAAAAAACATCCAATCTGAATTTAAAAATGGTCAGTGATGGAGAATCCACCATGACCCTTGGTAACTTGTTCCAGACTATTTCATCTTATTTCAAGTCTGAATTTGTCTAGCTTCAACTTCCAGCCATGGCTCATGTTGTATACTTTTCTCTGCTAAACTGAAGAGTTCATTATTAAATATTTGGTCCCCATGTAGGTACTTATAGACTAACCAAGTCACCCCATAGTCTTCTCTTTGTTGAGCTAACTAGGGGGAGCTTTTTGAATCTATCACTAGCCAGGCAGGTTTTCTAATCCTTTAATCGTTCTTGTGGCGGCCCTTTGAACCCTCCCAAATTTATCACCATCCTTGAATTGTAAACACCAGAACTGCACACAGTATTCAAACAGTGGTTACATCAATGCCAAATGCAGGAGTAAAATAATCTCTCTACTATTACTTGAGATTCCCCTGTTTATGCATCCAAGGATTGCATTAGCTTCTTTTGGCCACGGCGCCGCACTGGGAGCTCGTATTCAGCTGATTAGCCACCATGATCCCCAAATCTTTTCCAGAGTCACTGTTTCCCAGAAGATAGTCCCCCATTGTGTGAGTATGGCCTACATTCTTTGTTCCTAGCTGTATATATTTACATTTAGCCATAGGAAAACTCAGTGTTTGATTGTGCTCAGTTTACCAAGTGATCCAGATTGCTCTGTATCAGTGACCTGTCCTCTTTGTCATTTACCACTCCCCCAATATATATGCATCATCTGCAAACTTTATCAGTGATGATTTTGTTTTCTTCTGAGTCATTGATAAAAATGTTAAATAGCATAGGGCCAAGAACTGATCCTTGTGGAACCCCACTGGAAGTCTACTGGTTTGATGATGATTCCCTGTTTGCAGTTACTTTTTGAGACCTATCATTTAACCCCAAGTTTAATCCATTTAATGTGTGCCATGCTGGTTTTATGCTGTTTAATTTCTTTAATCAAAATGCCATGTGGTGCCAAGTCTATTATGCATCAATGCTGTTATTTCTATCAAAATTGTTGCACAGGCCTCCTTAATTCTGACATTTCCTAACTTTCAAGTCACCATTGCCTCTGCCAGCTTCCCAGTACTGAAAGCCCAAACTTGGTACTGCATGACATTCTGATTAAAAAATCTAGTACAATACAAAAAAATAGTGTACACATTAAGTGGATTAAGAATTGGCTAACTGATGGATCTCAAAACCAGTCGTCAGGGAGGAATCCTCATCCAATAGGGATGTTTCTAGTGGTGTTCTGCAGGGATTAGATTTAGGCTCAGAACTATTCAATATTTTCATCAATGATCTGGAAAGTAAATATAAAATTTACAGAAGATGCACAGATTGGCGGAGTGGTAGATAACGAGGATATTGCAGTCATACAGAGCAATCTGGATCACTTGGTAAGCTGGGCCCATTCAAATAAAATGGATTTTAGTACAGCCAAATGCCAAGTTATACATCTAGGAATCAAAAATGTAGGCCATACCTACAGAATGGAGGACTGTATCACCGAAAGCAGTGACTCTCTAAAGCAGTGGTCCCCAAACTTTCCGTGTGGCGGGCGCCGGACTACTAGCCGCCGGGGAGCGTGGCCGCCGGGAAGCGGCAACACGAAGAAGCATCGCCGCCGAGAAGTAGTGTTGTCAAGAGGCGTCGCCGCCGAAATGCCGCCAAAAATCAGCGGCATTTCGGCAGCGACGCTTCTTCGCGTTGCCGCTTCTCGGCGGCATTTTGGCGGCCGCTTATCCAGCGGCCAGTAGGCGGGCACACATAGATGCCCTGGCGGGCACTGCGTTGGGGACACCTGCTCTAAAGGATTGTGTCATAATGGACACATAACTTAACAGGAGCTCCCAATGCAACACTGTTGCAAAATGGTGGCCCTGATCCTTGTATGTATGAGCAGGAGTAGGGAGGTGGTTTTACTTCTGTCTATGGCATTGGTGAGACTGATCCTGGAATAGTGCATCCATTTCTGGCATCTACACTTTGAAAGGGATGTTGAAAAAATTGAGGATGTTGAGTGTATGGAGAAAGACCACGTAAATTATTTGAGGGCTGGAAAAAATGTCTTGTAGTGAGAGATTTAAAGAGCTCAATCTGTTTAGCTTAACTAAAAGAAAATGTAGAGCACACCTTATGGGTCAGAGGCCTCTCCCAGAGCTTTCCCATGCAATCCAGAAATGTGAAATTGACATCTTCATAAGGTTCACTGTCACAAGCTGGGTTCTGAATAACAGTCCTGAGCGGACAAGAGTGGTGGTTAATTTCACTTGATTGTACTGCTACTTAGCAAACCTCTGAATAGCAGCAGTGACCAGAACCAGTTGTTTGGAGATTCAGGAAAGTGACACTACATTAGTAACTTGAGTCACACATGTAAGATCAGATGGTGATTGGGGCAGTTTATATACAGAACTCTGGTGCTAGGGTGACAGGCATAGATATCTAACTTTTTAAATAATTGAGAGCTTAAATTCTGCAGTCATGGGGCCTCCTCATTCACCATTTAGAAACAAGTGGAGTTGTTGAGCCTAGTAGATTTCTGTGATTAGCATCAATGTATTGCTGTAAGTTGATTTTGACTGCTGTGTTGGAGGCTTCATCTGAGGACTTTCAGAAACCTATAGTCTCCTTAACAAAGCTAGATATGTTGGCTCACATTCTCCTGACTTTATATAGCAGGATTGAGGTCAGGCTTGACAAAGCCCTGGCTGGGATGATTTAGTTGGGGATTGGTCCTGCTTTGAGCAGGGGGTTGGACTAGATGATCTCCTGAAGTCCCTTCCAACTCTGATATTCTATGATGTATCTAGTTGGACCAGGATGATATACCTATTTTAAGGTGTCTGTAGCCCCAGGGAATCCAACCAAATGGAAACAGAAAAGTGTTAATGTGTTTGAAGTTTCCAGTAACTGATGTGACTGCTCAGTAGTGAGAAGCTAGCATAGGTGTTTGGCAGGTCACTGGTGTGTTTACAGAAAGCAAGCAGGTATTCGTGTTGCTGTCTTGTGGGGAAGGTGATGTAGGGTATTGTCTGGTCTTGTCAAGCCACCTCAGGTGATAGGAGGACTGGACATGGCTGCGATGGCTAGCTGGTTGTAGGTGGCACATATAGATTTGATAGTATGTACATTAGTAGGATGACTGTTGAACAGTGTAATTAAGAACACGGATACTATACATGCCCTGCCATGTGCAGGCATAAAATTTAGTCTTTAGTTTGAATGAAGGGTGGCTTGGGAGACAGAGTTAAAGTTGCTTAAGCTACTTTAATTTTGCATTTCCCTTCTTTCCAGTTTTGTTCTTAGAGTAACCTCTGAGTTGTCTGGCTTTCAGATGTTGTTTTTAATCTGCAATGCTCTTTTGTCCTCATAAACTACTATTATGTATATGAAACCTTGACTCAAGCCCTTCTTTTGTCTGCTGGACTATGCTGACTTCCTAAAGCCCATACCAGACCCAGAGGGACATTTAGAATCATGTAAAAACTGGATTTAATAACTAAATACAATACATTGTATGGTTAAGCACTTGAATCAAAATCCTTGCATATCTGTATTCAATAGGTCATTATTATCTGGTTGTGTTTTTGCAGGCCTCTTGCCTTATACAGTTAAACAGGGCCCAATGAGTGAGGCAGAGGAACTGTTAATTGAACAGTGAGGGGGCAAAAGTACTGTTCAGTTGTCTCTGGGCACCAGATGAAGCAGGGGTCTTGTGGCTATAAGTGTGATTGTGTTCTTGAAGATAGTGTCACAATCACCCAGATTTATGGGGACAAGAGATAAGGTTGCACATCCACCCTTAACTTTGGCATTTCCAAGTTGTGAGGGCTTCTGTGTAACTACACACTGTTAAAGTAATGCATACTGGAAGGAGTAATTTGAACTCCTTTGACATGTTGGGAACTATATTAACTCTAACCACTCAGGAAAAAATCCTGGGCTGTACTGAGAATAAATTTTCATTGAAACTCTACAGTGTGCAGCACCAGTTAAGAAAAACAAAACTGTTAGAACACACATACAGTGGGATAAGAAATCATTTTGGGAATATGATGTCATTGTATAAAGGACTTCACCTGCAATTTCTGGGCCTCCCTCTCAAAAAGAATATACCAAAATAGTGGTGGTTCAGAGACAGAGAGTGAAAATGATTAGAGGCTTGGGGAGATTGGGACTGTTCAGTTGAGAGAACAGATGAGTGAGAGGAATACAAACTAGTGAATGGAGTAGAAAAAAAGTTGATTAAGATGCCCTTCTTAAACTTTTATCATAATACAAGGGCAAGGAGACCTTCAATGAAATTGAGAGGCAGCAAATTCAAAAATTATAAAAGGAAATTATTTTCTTACTTAAGGTAACGTGAATTTTCTCATTATCCATATAAATAACCTATTTTGAATCCAGCTAAGCTCTTAGTCTCAATAGGATAATAAGTTCCACTGATTAATTATGTATGTGTGTATATAATAAATACACATTTCTTTTAAAGGTAGATAACTCCTCTTGCTTCAGGCATAAGCCAAATCACTGCTTGGGGTTTGGAAGAAACTTTCCCTTTGGGCAGATTATTCCATAATTGTCCACTAGGTGGCTGCTTGCATCTCCCTCTGAAGCATGTGATACTCGTAGCTATTGGATACAGGACACTGATTTAGGTGGACCATTGATCTTATGCATTGATAATTCCTGTTTCCAGGTAATATGAAGCTGTCTGGAATATGGATCACTGCCTTCTTACAGAATTTCCCAAATCTTTTAGTACAATCTAGAATTCCATACAAAATTGTTACACCCCCATGTGTGATACAGTAACTCCTCACTTAAAGTCATCCTGGTTAACGTTGTTTCATTGTTACGTTGCTGATCAGTTAGGGAACATGCTCATTTAAAGTTGTGCGATGCTCCCTTCTAACATCGTTTGGCAGCTGCCTGCTTTGTCCACTGCTTGCAGGAAGAGCAGCCCGTTGCAGCTAACTGGTGGGGGCTCGTAACCCGGGTGGACCAGCAGCCCCCTATCAGCTCCCTGCTCCCCTAAGTTCCCTGTGCTGCAGCCGCCCAGCAGGCTATCAATTGCAGGCTGTCAATCGCCGGCAGTTCAGCTATGTGCTGCTCCTGCCCTGTGCTGCTCCTGCCCTCTGCCTTGGAGCTGCTCCAGAGACTCCTGCTTGCTGTGCAGGGGAGGAAGGGGTGGGGGCTAATGTCAGGGTGTCCCCCTGCTCCTGCACCCCGCTTACGCCTTTTCCATATAGAGCAGGGAGGGGACACGAACAAAGACAGACAGAGAGAGCTTGGGGCAGCAGCTGCTGTCTCAACTTCCTGATCCACTTAAAAAGACAATGCACTTAAGAGTAGGTCAGCTTACTTAAAGGGGCAGTGTGCATCTCTCTCTCTCTCTCTCCCCCTCTCCCACACACAAGTGTCTGTCTGCTGTGCTGTCTCCCCTCCCTCCTGTTTGTGCTGCCTTGTGTGAGAGGCTACATCAACAACAATGTGTTAACCCTTGAGAGCTCAGCTGAGTGCTAGTTCATCATTTAGCAGCAAGGCATTCCCTGGGAAATATCCCTCCCTCTTCCATCCTCTGACTTCACCACCTCAGCCAAGCTTCACAATCATCATAGCTATGAACAGTATTAAATTGTTTGCTTAAAACATATACTGTGTGTATATCTATATAATATATTATTTTTTGTCTGGTGGAAAAAAATTTCCCTGGAACCTAACCTTCCCCCCACCCCCACCCCCGTTTACATTAATTCTTATGGGAAAATTGGATTCGCTTAACATCGTTTCACTTAGTCGCATTTTTCAGGAACATAACTACAAGGTTAAGCGAGGAGTTACTGTACTATTAGAATAGTGGGAAACAGTTGTTTACAAAAACACCCAGGAATTATTTTAAATATAGCATGGATGAAATACTATCTTTAAATGGTTATAACTGCTAAATGCAGACAGATTTTTCACCTAAACACCAAAAGGGCATGTGACCTAAGGATAATCTCTTTCCTCAGCATCAAGTTTCCCCCCCACCCTTCTACTTAGGTGCCAGAAAGGCTTTTTAAATAAATCACATCTTTTTAAATGATTTTATTCTGCAAATATGGTAAAATCATTTTCGGTCTGATTTAAAAACAAAAATAAAAAAAACACTCCCTTGGGTAGAGACCGACCAGGGGAATTTCTGACTTTAAGGTGACGATTTGACAAAGTTTATTAATAATGGAAAGCTTAAATAAATATAAATTAATGGAGATATCCCATCTCCTAGAACTGGAAGGGACCTTGAAAAGTCATCATGTCCAGCCCCCTGCCTTCACTAGCAGGACCAAGTACTGATTTTGCCCCAGATCCCTAAGTGGCCCCCTTAAGGATTGAACTCACAACCCTGGGTTTAGCAGGCCAATGCTCAAACCACTGAGCTATCCCTCCCCCCGGGAGATTCCCTTCAGCAACCTTTATTGGGGATGTTGCAACATACTCTGACTATAAGAGATATGTTGGTCCAGGTCCATGACTGGAAGTTTGACAGCTCCACTGCTGACTTGCTGTGTAATTTTGGGCAAGTCACTTCATTCAACTCTGAGTGCCTCAGTTTCTGTTTGATGAGGATGATACTGACCTTCTGCAAAGCTTTCCTAGATTTATAGATGAAAAGCTGTTATACAAGAACTAAAAGTCAATTCCTTTAAGGCCATGGGCCTTGGTGAGGAAAGCAGAGCAAACGAAATGAGTTTCTAGGCCACACTGCTCTGATGCATAATATTTGGTGCAAAAATATTTGTGAAAACTTTTCCTAAAGTGAAAAACATCCTATTTCTCAAACTAATTAACTCTTTATAATGTCCCCACAAACTTGCCTTCTAGCCAAGGATCACATATACAAAATTTCTAGTTGATCAGTTTCATTTTGTCTGAGTGGTAGAGACTTATAATGGAAAAATAGTTTTTCCAGTGATTGCACATGTGCATCCCCTTCTTGGTGTCTGTGCACATAGCACATGGCCATCAGAAACTTTTTTTCCCATAGGGCAGCTCGAGCACCCTCTGCTGCCACACATTTTGCAGGTATAAAGGGCAGAGCTGCCCCTATCCTCCCTCAATTCCTCCTTACTGCCCATGACAGTTGTTGGAGCTCCTGTTCATTGCCAGAATGGTTTTCTCTGTGCCCTGGTCACTGGGCTTCAAGCGGTGTGCTTCTTGCTCAAAGCCTATGCCATTGAGCGACCCGTACAGTAGTTGTCTTAAGTGCCTGGGCGAAGCATACATGAAAGAACAGGAAATCAAACCTAGAATGAAAAAGGATAGGGAGGTGGCGTTCAGACCACCATCGGAGCTGCCCCAGTCCAGTTTGGTGCTGAGAGCTGCAGCTTCAGTGAGACGCATGCCTGCAGCATTGTCAGAGTTCTGGCAGTGATCATCTTCACACATGCTGAAGAAGAAATAAAAGTCTTCCAAAGAGGCTCTGACCAGGAGACGATCTCCACCCTCTAGTCTGGTAAGAGAATGAGTTGAATGGAGTGCATTTGAAATCTAAGCACTCCCCCTCCAAGTCAGTGCCTAAGTCAGCACACTTGGCTCCGGTACCTTTGAGCCCACCCACCAACTTCAGCGGCAACGCAGTAAGGTACAATCTCCATGCTGGCTACCGTGGAGGGATTCAGGGTGGCAAAGAATTTGCTCTGCCTCTTGGTGCTGATGGTGCTGGCAGTGCAGGAGTTGGATCCCCCCAACACCAACACTGCAACTTGCGGGATTACACCAGCTGCTTAATTCCCAGACAGTCAGCCCAGTAGTATTGTCTAAGGGGAAGCCAGCAATGATGGTGACACTTCGCCCATCACCAGGTTCTCGGTGCTGGTTCCCAGCACCAACTGAAGCAGCCCCTCCATGGTCAGAGGAAGGGAAAACTTTGTCATCAGACTCGGAGGTTCGATCTTACATCTCACAATCCCAGAGCAGAACCCACCAGTCCCTTCTGAGATCCTCTCTCTCTGCCTACCATTGTGACCCCATGATGGGAGCTACCATGGGAATTGTCAGGAGGTCACTGGGGTCCAGCCCCATATCAGTGGCCTTTTTGGAACCTCTGGGATTTCCTCCACAGCTTCTAGATCCTCCCCTCATCATGCCTACTCCATGCCCTCATCTAGGCAGGTGGTGTCCTCACACTGAGCTGCTCCACTTTCAGTGTCCAGTACCAGGCCTGGTACTGAGCATCAAGAAGAGGCACTGGAAGCAGAGGAACAGTCTGTGGAAGAAATTCAACTCCCTCCAGTCTTGGCTTCCTCCTCGTGCTCTCTGGACGAGGCGGTTTCCTCGGAGGCAATTTTACTCCTCCTGGTGACTTTCAAGCTTATTTGGAATCATTAGAGGGTGGCTTCAGACTTGGGCATTCACGTTTGAAAAGGTCAGGGAGTCCTCACGTCTGACATTTTATTAGGGATAGGTCCCTCTAGGGTAGTACTGCTAGTAAATGAGGCAATACTAGAGCCTATGAAGGCTCTGTGGCAGACCCTTCATTGCCTCCCACCTCAAAGCAGGCAGAGTGAAAGTCCTATGTGCCGTTCCAAGGCTTTGAATATCTTTACTCCCACCCGCCTTCACGGTCATTCATCGTTACAGCAGCTAATGAGTGTGTGTAACAGGGCATCTGGCTGTGTCCCGTTGTTCCCCTCCCCCCACCCCCAAAATCAAAGGACACAAAGAGATTGGACTTTTTTGGAGGAAGATTTATTCAACTGGGGCATTGCAAATTTGAATTGCCAACCAACAGGCTCTGCTGGGGTGGTATGATTTTAATTTCTGGGGCTTCATGGAGAGGTTCAAAAAACTGCTTCCTAACGCTAGGCAGGAATTCTCTTTCTCGGTGAATGAGGGCAGGCTCTTAGTGAGAACATTGCTGCACACTGGACTGGACGCAGCATTCTCAGCATCTAGAACCATGGCTTCTGCGGTTACTATGTGGGAGATCCCTTTTGGTTACAGTCTTCTGGTTTTCCCTGCAAAGTCCAGAATACTATTCAAGACTTGTCTTTTGAGAATCCTTCTCTGTTCGTAGACCAGGTGGACAGCAAGCTCCATAAGCTGAAGGACCACCTTAAAGTCCCTAGGTTTGTACGCTCCTGCTCCAATCAAAAAGCACTGCAGATGCACCTCTGGCAGGACCTATAAAAAAAAAGAAGTCCAGGGGACATAGGTACAGACCTCCCCTTCCTTTTGCTTTGGCTCCAGCTCCAGGCCCTTCAAGACATCCAGAAAGTGCCACAGTCATTTTGGTGAACCTGTCAAGGTCACCATATCAGTCTCCATCTCTCCAGACCCAAATTTCCCCACTTTTGCAAACACTCTGTCCCACTTCCTTGGTGCTTGGTCCCAAATTACTTCGGCCCAGTGTGTCTTGAGCGCGGTGGAGGTGGTCTGTACCTTCCAGTTTGTTTCAATCCCTCCGTCCCCATCCCTCTTCAGGGACCACTCTCACAAGGAACTCTTCCAAGACGTACAATCTCTCCTTCCGTTGGGGCCTTAGAAGAGTTCCACAGTGTCTGAGGGGTGGGGTTTTATTCCCTCTATTTTTCTAATAGCAAAGGGATGGGGAGCAGGTTCTCAGACCAATTTTAGTTCTGCGTCAACTTAACAATTTCTTTAAAATGATAGTGTTGCATGGTTACCTTAGCTTCTGTTGTCCCCACAATTCAGGGAGGAGATTGGTATGCTGCCCTCAGCTTTAAAGATGTCTGCTTTCATGTGGCAGTCAACCAAGCTCACAGGAAGTACCTCAGATTTCTGGTAAATCAAAATCATTACCAGTTCACCGTACTACCATATGGCCTGTCACCAGCTCCCTGAGTCTTTACAAAAGTTATGGCAGTGGTAGCTGCATTTCTCAAAAAATTGGGAGTTTAAGTTTACCCCTACCTATACGACTGGCTTGTCAAGGGCTGATCTAGACTTCAGGTACAGTATAGTGTATAGCTCATCCAGTCAATATTCAGTGCTCTGGGACTGCTAGTCAATGCCGACAAGTCTCTCCTCTTCCTGGTCCAGAGGATACAGTTTTATAGGGGCTGTACTGGACTCTACTCAAGACAGAGCTTTTCTTCCAGACTAAAGGTTTCAGGCAATTTGGTCAGTTTTTATAGATATGGAAGCTCACCTGGTCACAACAGCATGAAATCATTTGAGGCTCCTGAGGCATATGGCCTCCTGCATTTCCTTGGTTCAATACGCCATACTGCACCCTAGAATTCTACAGGGTGGGCTGAAGTGAGTCTTTTTGCTGAGCTGCCATCTAGACTCAGTGGTGAGGGTGCCTTCCTATGTCCTCACCTCTCTAAATTGGTGGATAAGTTCCCTTTGCTGGCCCACAACAGACACTCATGTTAGTGATGGACACATATGCCCTTGGCTGGGGAGGCCCATCAGGGTTCTCTACAGACTCAGGGTTTATGGTCCCCAGAGGACTTACCTTTACACATCAGCATCAGAGAGCTGAAAGCTGTCAGACTGGCATACCAAGTGTTTCTGCCACCTATCAGGGGAAAGAGCCTGTTAGTCCACACAGACAACACAGCGGCAATGTTCTACCTCAACATGCAGGGAGGAGCCTGCTGTTCTCTACTCTGTCAAGAGGCAGCTCTGCTTTGGGAGCTCTACATTGCCAACTTGATAGATATAGTAGCTTCTTGCCTCTTGGGGGTCCAAAATAATTTAGCAGACTGCCTGAGTTAAACATTTGCAAGTTACCACAAGTGATCTCTTCATCCAGATATGGCCAGATAAATCTTCCATCATGGTGGGTTTCTCTAGCTAGACCTATTTTGCATCAAGAACCAGCAGAAAAAGTCAGCAGTTCTGTTCCCTACAGGATCACAGCCCAGTTCCCTGACAGACATGTTTTTGCTGCAGTGGTCAGGCAGGCTTCTCTGTGCCTTTCCCCCAATCCTGCGTATTCACATGGTATTACTAAAGATAAGATAAGACAAGACCAGGCCAGAGTCTAACTTATATCCCCAGTGTGAGACTCCCAACACTGGTTCTCCACTCTCCTGGCATTGTCAGTGAATCCTCCAATCTCGCTTCCACTAGACTTGGACCCAATCTCCCAAGATCATGGTGACCTATTCCAGCTGAGCCTACAATCCATTCATTTAACTGTATGGATGCTCCTGGCTAGATATTAGAGAGTGGTCTGCCTGAAAGGAGATTTAAGAGATCCTGCTAAATAGTAGGTGGTGTTTTACAAGAGCTACTTACCTCTCTAAGTGGAGACTTTTTTGCATCTTGTCTCACCAGTATGTGATACTACTGTCCCGTTCTTTGGTTCAGCATATTCTGGACTACTCATTGTACCTGAAACACCAGCTGTTGGCTGTTAGTTTGATCAAAGTACACGTGGCAGCTGTTTCAGCCTTCAACCCGAAGGTGGATAATTGCTGTATTTTCTTTAATGACATATCCATAAGGTTTTTGAAAGGCCTAATCAAATTAGATCCTCAGGTGCAAGACCCTGTTCCTCTGTGAGATCTAAATTTAGTGTTATCAAGCCTTATTGGTCCCTTGTTTGAGCATTTGGCTACTTGCTCTCTGCTGCATCTATCAACAAAGGTGGCATTTTTGGTTGCCATCACCTTGGCCAGAAGAGTAGGAGAGCTGTGTTGCCTTAATGTCTGGGCGTCTCTATACTATATCTTTTAAGGACAAGGTTTACCTGTGTCCTCATTCGAGGTTCATCCCAAAGGTAGTGTCATCCTTCCATATCAACTAGCCAATTTATTTGCCTGCGTTTTACCTGAAGCCACATTGGAGCAGGGAAAAGGAGTGTTTATGTACCCTGTATGTCAGGAGAACCCTGGCAGGCAAACTTGATGGCTTTTTTTATTGCATTACAAAATTAGTTGCTAAAAGGAATGCAGTGAATTATGTTATTCAGATTTGATACTGTGACAATATTCATTGTTGTTTTTTAAAAGGCCTAAAGGGACTGTTGTGATCGTAGAGTCAGACCTCCTGCATCAAATCCAATAACTTGCATTTAAACTGGAACAGATATGTTAGAAAGATATCTAGGGCCAGATTTTCAAAACGGCACTAAGTACATCTAAAAATCTGTCCTCCAGTCATGACTTAGACTCCAAGTGACGGAGTATCTACCACATGCTTTAGTAAATTGTTTCAATGGTAAAATACCCTCACTGTTGAAAATTTGTCTTATTTCCAGTTTGAATTTTTCTGACTTCTGCTTCCGGCCCTGGGATCTCATTATGCACTTATTTGCTACATTAAAGGGTCCTCTATTATTGGATATTTTCTCCCCCATATAGTTACTTAGAGACAGTGATCAAATCACTTCTTTGCCTAAGCTTTGAAACAAGCCAATACATTGGACTCCTTCAGTCTCTCAGGCAAACAGGTTTTCCAAACTGTGAATCATTCTTATAGAATCATAGAATATCAGGGTTGGAAGGGACCTCGGGAGGTCATCTAGTCCAACCCCCTGCTCAAAGCAGGACCAATTCCCAACTAAATCATCCCAGCCAGGGCATTGTCAAGCCTGACCTTAACCTCTAAGGAAGGAGATTTCACCACCCTCCTAGCGAAAAAGTTTTTCCTAATATCCAACCTAAACCTCCCCAACTGCAACTTGAGACCATGACTCCTTGTTCTGTCATCTGGTACCACTGAGAACAGTCTAGAACCATCCTCTTTGGAACCCCCTTTCAGGTAGTTGAAAGCAGCTATAAAATCCCCCCCCCCTTCTTCTCTTCTGCAGACTAAACTATCCCAGTTTCCTCAACCTCTCCTCATAAGTCATGTGCTCCAGCCCCTTAATCATTTTTGTTGCCCTCCACTGGACTCTTTCCAATTTTTTCACATCCTTGTTCTAGTGTGGGGCCCAAAACTGGACGGAGTACTCCAGATGAGGCCTCACCAATGTTGAATAGAGGGGAATGATCACGTCCCTCGATCTGCTGGCAATGCCCCTACTTATACAGCCCAAAATGCCGTTAGCCTTCTTGGCAACAAGGGCACACTGTCGACTCATATCTAGCTTCTCGTCCACTAACCCCTAGGTCCTTTTCTGCAGAACTGCTGCCTAGCCATTCGGTCCCTAGTCTGTAGCAATGCAGGACTCTACACTTGTCCTTGTAGACCCTTGTAGATCAGGTTTCTTTTGGCCCAATCCTCTAATTTGTCTAGGTCCCTCTGTATCCTATCCCTACCCTCCAGCGTATCTACCACTCCTCCTAGTTTAGTGTCATCTGCAAACTTGCTGAGAGTACAGTCCACGCCATCCTCCAGATCATTAATGAAGGTATTGAACAAAACCAGCCTTCTCTGAGCCCTGTCCAGTTTTTTCAACATAATTTTTGAAGTGTGGATACCATGATATGACATGATATTCCAGTAACAGTCTCACCAACACTGTATGGAGGTAATATTACTCCTACCCAGTATTCAGCACATCTGCCTGATAACTTGTACAGCTTCTAGTCACATTAGCCCTCCTAGCCACAGCATTGCATTGGGAGCTTGTGTTCAACTGGATGTTCTTTTCAGCATCTGCGTTCAAGGATGTGATCAGCCATCCTGTAAGTATGAGGTAAAAATTCACCCAACATTTCACATGCTGTATCTAAGTCCAGGGTTGAAAGTCTTTGGAAAGTTTGGGTTAATAAATGAGCTTTTGGTTCTTGGAAATCATTCTAATCCTTCTTTTGGATCTTCACATCTTCAAAACAGTTTAATGTTAACATTTAAAACATCTTCCACTCTGTTGGTCCTGGAGAACACTGATGCCTATGATTGTCTGAGGAGATATTTAACTTTACTTGAAAAAAATAATGGCGCACTCAGGTAGCGTTTGAGTTAGATAGCCGAGTGCGGTGTCAGTGCATTATTTGGATGCATACCTTATATTAGGATCCGGAAAAAAGGTTGAATGAGAAGCAGGGGAAGATGAATGTGGGAATGACTGAAAAAAGGAATTAATGAATGGTGGGGGAGGAAGGAGCTCTGAGCAGTGGTAAGTATCTGTACCAAGGAGGTGGGACTTCAGCTACTGGACTTGGAACAAGGGCATGGCTGGATAGGGTCTGTGGAGGTGTCAGGTAAGTGTTGGATAAATGCATTTCTGCATTGCATATACTAATCAGACTGATGCATATTTCATAACTGTCACCTGGCCCCAATGTGAATAGCCGTGTGTGTGTGTGTGTGTGTGTGTGTGTGTGAGATGGGGTAGACACAAACACATGGAGGGGAAGGGATCTCCTGGGGAAGAGGGAAAAGCCACATCTGAATTTGAGGGGATGTCTAAGAACAATGGGTTCTAATTCCTGCTGACTCCCAGTATCTACTGGGACTCCTGTCACCAAGCAATTCTTAAACATTTTTTAATACTTAAGGAAATTCCCAGACAAAAAAGTCATCAATCTGGAGTGAAAGTTGGAATAATCTTTGGATTAGTCAAAAATCCTTTAGGTGGCCTTTGAATTTTCTCAAGCATTAACCTGGAAGTTCCAAGTGCACGTTCCATGGGCATGTTTCATTTTGCTAAAACCCCCACAAAATATTGAAAAGTCTACAAATGAATAGTTAAGGCCACAACATACGTTACTCTGCCCCTGTAGTGGCACCCTGAAGAGTAGCCAGAGACTTAGACAGCCTTATCTTTCCATTGCAGCAGCAATCATTAAAACTTTTAGACACTATTAGACAAATGGTGTCTTGGAGCCATATGCAGTCCTTGGAAAAAAACTTTCTTTATCAATTAGTGATAAATAGCAGACAGAGGTCAATCATTTCCCCCTGTTTAAAGAGCCTATGTGCCACCAGAGATACATATGACCATAGCGCTAATGTGTCCAAACTCCTAGAGCAATATAATGAAATATGGCAAGGTTATGGAAACAATAAAAGTGTTGAGGTGATGAAGCATCATGTTTGGTATTCAAGGCACATGTGAAACCAGTTATAAAAGCATTCTCTGTACTTCTCATTTTCAACATTCTACTCAAACTGTACAAGTACAATACCTTCTCCAAAGAGGGGGCAGAGTTAAGGTGGTGGTGATCTTAACTGCTTTTGCAGACATTCCAGCACTTCCTGGTCAGCTTTTATTGTGAAGTGGAACCTTAACCTGGAAATCCCAGGTTTTCTGTCCTTTTTTCACCCCCCAACAAATAAATAATAGATGAACAAAGTTTTTTGTCTGGGAATTTTTATTTCTATTCCCATCATACCTATCTGCTTATGCCCTTTCTAGGGTGCTGTCTTGTCTCCCATTTCTCATCTCTTCACCAAGCTAAGTGGATTTAACTCTGACTCTCCCAAAAACTTGACCAGCCTGGTCCCTGGAGTGTGTCTGTGGCTCTTCTCTGATCTCCTCCAATCTGTCGCTCTTTTTCTGAGATTGAGGAGCCCACAGCTGAGCACAGTATCCCAGGTGGGGTCTCCCCAGAGACACAGAGGGACTATCCCCTCCCTGCTCTGGGACATTAAGCCTCTGGTAGTGAGGACCCCACCCTGTTAATTTTGGTACATGTTGGGGCCTGCCCCATATGACACTCTCTCTTCCCCTCATCCCGGTCCCAGGTGCCGGATGTGTTCGCTGACGTTCTATTCCAAGTCGGAGATGCAGATCCACTCCAAGTCTCATACGGAGACAAAGCCACACAAGTGTCCTCACTGCTCCAAGAGCTTTGCCAACAGCTCCTACCTGGCCCAGCACATTCGCATCCACTCAGGGGCCAAGCCCTACACGTGCAGCTACTGCCAGAAGGCCTTCCGCCAGCTCTCCCACCTGCAGCAGCACACACGGTAAGGGTGGAGAAGGCTGGGGCCTTGCTCACTGCATGTTGCCGTCATCCCAGCATGCTGCAAACACACTAGGCTGGGGTAGGTTTCAGAAAAGAGTCCTTGTGGCACCTTAGAGACTAACAGATTTATTTGGGCATAAGCTTTCGTGGGCTAGAACCCACTTCATCGGATGCATGAAGTGAAAAATACAGGAGCAGGTGACTGGGGCAGTCACTGTTTCCCATAGGCTGGGTATCTCCACTCACCAGTTCTGTAGTGGTGCTCCCAAACACGTGGGAACTGTTGCCTCAGTGAAGGTCAGGACAGCCTGTTCTTAGGGTCATCTGAAGAGAGGTGATACTTCCTGTGAATCCTAGCCTGACATTACCAGTGGGAGTCTTGAGTAGGTATAGGGCAGTCCACTTCCCCCTCACTCCCAACACAGCTCTGCCTGTACCACCACCTGTCTTGCCACCCCTCTGCTATTCCAGTCCTGGGCTTCCCACACACAGCTCTGCCAGTGCCCCTCAGTCTAGACTGTACAGCTCCTCTCTCTGGCCCCCTGGTGCAGACAGGCCTTGGTGTCATACACCCTGGGGGCGTGTGGGTTCAGTCCACGTCTGGAGTTCCTTATATGTAGCCAGGTAGCGTGGTGCTGTCCCACCCCCTTCGTGCCCTCATTCCATCCACACTAGCCAGATGGTGGTCGTGTCCAACTGCTGCTGCTCCTCCTCCTCTTCGGCAGGATCCACTCCAAGCTTCACACAGCGATTGTCAAGCCGCACAAGTGTCCTCACTGCTCCAAGAGCTTCGCCAACACGTCCTACCTGGCTCAGCACCTCCGCATCCACTCGGGGGCCAAGCCCTACAGCTGCCGCTACTGCCAGAAGGCCTTCCGCCAACTTTCCCACCTGCAGCAGCACACACGGTAAGGGCCACAAGAGGCTGGGGCCTGGCCCTAGCCCCGCCCCCCACCGCCGGCATGCACCTGTGGAGTACGCGCGCCGAGCATGCGGGGGGCGGGCAGGGGATGCGGCAGGCTGCACCCCCAGGAGGACGCGGCCCACCAGAGAGAGGATGGAGTGGAGGCTGCGCAGGAGACACTGACCACGTCAGGGCAGAGGTTGGCACATTCTGGCCTTGGGGGATCCTTGGTCTTGCACCGTGGGGGGCACAGAGAGAGAGACATTGGTCATGAGGGATCCCAGCCTGGCACTATGGGGGTTGGGCACTGAGACTGAGTGTGTGGAAGCTTTCCCTGGCATTGCAGGGGGCACAGAGACACAGATATCACCCTGAGAGGCAGAGATTTTGTGTGTGCCCTGAGCAGGAGCATGTCTCCTGGCACTGTATGGGCAGAGATGCACCTTAGTTATGTGGACGCCTATGCTGGGGACAGAGAACCTGGACATACAGCCACTTCTCCTGGCACTGCTACAGATACCAAGCTGGCCTGTCACTCCTGTCCTTGTCATCCTCTGTACCCAGCCTGATCCTATATAATCTCCCCAGTTTCTCTTCTAGCTGGGCATAGGAACAGAGCAGGGTCCCCTTGTCTCAGTAAGGTTATAGAATAGTGTCTGCGGGTAGCATCGCACCCATTCCTGCTTGAGTGGCTATGGGATCTTGTCAGGGCATCAGGTCATGGGGATCCATTTTGACTTCTTGTTCACTGCTTCCTATTTGTGCTCTTCCTCCCTGACAGCATCCACACTGGGGACCGACCCTACAAATGTGCCCACCCAGGCTGTGAAAAGGCTTTCACCCAGCTCTCCAACCTGCAGGTAAGGGTGTGAGCTCACCCCAAGCCCCAGTGGAGGGAGCACACAAGGCTGCAGGGGAGGAAAGCGGAGAAATCCAGGGAGGCTGCTCCAGGTGTGGTTGAGTTGCAGCAGAGGAGGAGACTTGCAACATTGCCACCCCCCAAAAAATAAAGCCCTATAATACCATGAGATTTTGAAAAATGTTGGGTTCTTTTCATTTGCTGTCTGGCTTTTGAGGTCACATGTTCAACCTTTTCTTCCTTATGATACTCTGGAGCTGGGGCTCTCAGGAAAACATCAGATATCATGAAACTTTTGGTAAAGTCATAAAAGCTGGTAGCACTGCCCTTGCCCCCATGGTGTGGAGGGAAAAGAGAAGAGCTGGGGGATCAGAGATGTCATGGGCTGGACTGTTGGCTTCTTTAGTGCCCTGGAAGAGGGGGTGAGCAATATGTTAAGGGAGGTCATAGGCAACACTAAATGGGGAGGAGCTATAAATAACAAGGAGGGCAAGGAATAAAGGGGCTGTGGAGGAGTTCGCTATATAGGGTTAAAGTGAATCAGGCAGTGGTGAGAGCCTAGGAGAGCAATGTGGGATGTAAGAAAGGAGTTGAGAGGAAGGGGATGGGAGTAGGAAAGGACAGAGGAGAGGGGTAGGAGTGGAGCCTGCTGAGGGTTGGGAGATTCCCCTCTTCAAATACAGCCAGTGAACCAGCAGGAGGGAGACTGGGAAGGTGGGGGACAAGAACTGAGAGCTCTTCCCCAAGGAACGAGCCCAGAGCCCAATCACTTAGGATACTGGGAATAAGGAGACCTGTGGCCTGAGACGGAGTAGGTCATGAGGGGACATCTTCAGCTCTAACATCCAATTCCTCTCCCCCCACTCTCTCTCCCTGCTTCCTCCACCCCTCTGCAGTCCCACAGGCGGCAGCACAACAAAGACAAACCGTTCAAGTGCCACAATTGCCACCGCGCGTACACAGATGCTGCCTCGCTGGAAGTTCACCTGGCTACGCACACAGTGAAGCACGCCAAGGTCTATACCTGCTCCATCTGCAGCCGGGCCTACACCTCAGTGAGTATCACTGAAGGCAGAGCAGGCATGGAAGTACTCCCCTGGTGGGCAGAGGTTTAGTCCTCATCCCTGAAGAGGTGCTGGGTGGGAGAGGTCTTGAGATCTGTCCCCAGTGGATCACTGATACCTGCTTTTCCAGGAGCTCACTCTCACCTTGATTCCTTCCTTCCTTCCTTCCCCCTCACAGGAGACATACCTGATGAAGCACATGCGGAAACACAACATCCCTGACCCACAGCAGCAAGTGGCACAGGCCCAAGTTCAGGCCTCCCAACAGCAGCACTTCCAGCCGCAGGGTGGTGGGGCAGCGGGGGGCCCTTCTGGAGACACTAACCCCCCCAACCCTCCATCCCATTGCTCCTTTGACTTGACCCCTTACAAGACTTCAGAGCACCACAAGAACATCTGCCTCACTGTCAGCACCAGCACCATCCAGGTGGAACATCTCTCCAGCTCCTAAGAGAGACTTTGACCCAGGGAGCAGAAAACCTCTCGTGCATAGCCTATGCCCGGGGGCAATGCTTGTGCAATGGCCCCTCCTTGTGCAACAGCCTCTGGCCTCTCCTTGTGCAACAGCCTCTCCTGGCAGTGTACCCTGTTAATGGCAGCCCCTGGAGTGATAGCTTGTCTTCACAGGCATCTTATGCAACAGCCTGCTCCAAAGAGGGGATACTCTCACCTGCAAGAGCCCCCTTCCTGTGCTGGGAGCCAGCTCCTCACACACGAGCCCTTGAGTTCACACACACAAGAAAGTCCTAATTTTTGCCTCCTGTATAATTTTAAAATGTGTCTTGAAGGCTGGTGGAGGGGGCACCCTCTGGGCCACACGTGGCAGGATGGGATGGAAAGAGGCTGTTTTTGTGCAGAGGGGCTTGGATGCATGCTGACAGCAGGGCATTGAAGGTTCTGACAGGGTTCACTGTGTGGGTTTTTTTTAGGATTTTCTAATGTGGCTAAAGGAAAACATTCATTCCCCTCTCTTACTTGTGAAAGTGAGGAGGGATCAGTTCTCCAGCCCTGGGCTCGGATAATTTCCCTGCTCCCTGGGTGAAAGGGAGAACTCTTGGGGACGGGAGGTGATACGTATTCCCTGGGTTTGAGATTGCCTAAGCTGTCGGAGGATGTGGGAGGGCTGCAATTTCTCTTCTCCCCCGCTGGAGAACACGGGCAGGGTCTGTCTGGTCCAGCTGCCCTGTCTGCCACCCAACTGTAGGAGAGAGACCACCCCACAGAGATCCAGGGGAGTGGGTTCCAGGTCACTGCTGGGCCTTCCCTTTGTGAATAATGCAATAGTAGCTCAGTCTCCATCTCCCCCCAAAAGAGTCTGCAGGCAGCATCAGGAAACCAAAAAAGCAGTGGGAGGATAAGAGACTGCCACAATGCTCATTGCCCACCCTTCCCATGTCCCCTTCCCAGAAACGAGGGGCAGGGGTTCTGACCCTCACCCTTCCTCTGCTCAGTTCAGCAGTCTGGCTTCTGGTTCCCAAAGCAGGAGGCGGAACAGACCAGCCTCTTCAAGGAGGCAGGAAAAGGCTAATTCCTCCTGCTCGCGTCTCACCATGGGCATTCTTCCAGGCTCCCCCTTGCCAAGACGGGCTGGACTCACATGGTAATGGTGGCCTCTTTTAGAAACAGGACCAGATGGATTCCCCAGAAGGTGGACAATTGAGGGAAGGGAACAGATACCCCCACAAGGAGAGAACCAATGAGAAGGGGGAGCCGCCAAGAATAAACTGAAAGCCCCTTGAATTTATTAAAAAAAAAATCTATTTCCTATCCCTGGCCCGCTCTGTTCTTGCTGTAACTGTTTCTATCTCTGTGTTTATAAAATGCATTATCCAGGCAAATTTTTATTTTCAATCTTTGTGTCTCCATCTCCCCTCCTCTTTCCTCTTTTTGTCTTTGAGTTTTTTTCAACACCCCCTTTTTTGGTCCATATGGTTTCTGGATTATCATGTAATTATCTGTCTGGCTTTTAATTGGATCATGAAGGCTGGCTCAGAAGAAAGAGAACAAGGAAGTAAGAGAAAAATTATTTATTGAGATTAAACCCAAAAACCCCAAGATCCCAAGTTTCTGTATAAACTACTGTGGGAGGGTGGGTGTTTTACAACATTGTATAGAAAGAAATTGGTGTAAAAGGCTTACTGGGGCATTGAGGTGCTGGTGTGAGCATGAACATCTTTTTGCCCCATGCACAAGGTAAGCGGGCAAGAATTGTGTGTTCCTTCCTGTGTCCACCAGCGTATCTATGTGAGCAGCTGTATAAATGTGCATCTCTGCCTTTGAGTGTGAACAATTCTGACAAAGAGGAACATACTCCTCCCTCTGTGTGCTGGGCATGAGTGGGCTGGAGTTGTGAGCGTTATGTCCTTATGCTCCTATGCATGCATTGTATCATCAAAATTTAGTCTGGAAGGGACCATTAGATCATCTAGTCTGATCTGTATATTGCAGACCATTACGTTTAACCAGTTACCCCTTTGTGGAGCTCAATCACTTTTGTGTTTGGCTAAAGCCTATCTTCCAGAGAGGCATCCATGCTTGATTTGAAGAGGTAGAGAATCCACCACTTCCCTTGGTAGTTGGTTCCACTAATTACCCTCAGTGTTAAAAATCGTGCCTAATTTCTAACTTAACTTAGTCTAGCTTCAGGCTCTAGCCAGCAGTTCTTGTTTATGCCTTTCTCTGCTAGATTAAAGACCCCATTAGTACCCAATATTTTCTCCCCATGAAGATACTTTGATACTGAAATCAAGTCACTCTGAGAAGATAAACAGATGGAGCTCTTTAGGTCTGTTACTGTAAAGCATTCTCCACAGCCCAGAAATCATTTTTGTGGCTCTTCTCTATGCTCTGTCCAGTTTCTCCACATCCTTAAAATATGGACTCCAAAACTGGATGCAGTATTCTGGTATCATTCTGACTAATACCGTGTACAGGAGTAAAATCACCCCCTTCTGCTCAGTACTCCCCTGTTTATATATCTAAAGCTAGGTCTACACTACCCGCCTGAATTGGTGGGTAGAAATCGATCTCTCGGGGATCGAATTATCGCGTCTCGTCGGGATGCGACAATCGATCCCCGAATCGACGCTCTTACTCCACCAGTGGAGGTGGGAGTAAGCGCCATCGACGGGGAGCCGTGGAGGTCTATTTTGCTGCCGTCCTCACAGCGGGGTAAGTCGGCTCCAATATGTCGAATTCAGCTACACTATTCGCGTAGCTGAATTTGCGTATCTTAAATCGACCCCCGCCCCTGTAGTGAAGACCTGCCCTAAGGATCTTATTGGTCCTTTTTGCAGCACTGGGAGTTGCTTGTCTATTATGACACCTAAATCCCTTTCAGTGCCCCTGCTTTCCAGAATACAGTCTGTAGGTGTGAGCAATCATTCCTTGTTCCTAGATGTATAACTTTGCATTTGGGTGTATTAAAACACATTTTGTTTGAATGGGCCCAGCTTACCAAGCAATTCAGATTGCTTTGTAGAAATGCTCTGTCATTCTGACAATCTTTATGTCATCAACAAATTGTGCAAACAGTGATTTTTATATTTCCAGATCATTGCTGAAAATCTGGCCTAGTAGCAATCCCTGTGGAACCCCACTAGAAATACTTCTCTTCACTGATAATTTTCCACTGCCAACTACTTTTTGAGATCTGTCAGCCAGTTTAACATGTGCTCTAGTGATATTATATAGTGCTATTTTTTAATCAGAATGTTCTTGTGCTGTACTAAGTCAAACACCTTACAAAAGGCTGTCTGATACATATATGCTGTTACCTTTATGAACCAAATTTTTAATCACAACGAAGAATGAAATCAGATTTGCATGACCAGATCTGTTTTCCATGAAATCATCTTGACTGGCATTCATGATATCTCCAACCTTTAATTCTTTATTAATAGAATCCTATTTTTAGTTTTTCCATTATTTTTCTTGGGATTGTTGTCAGGCTAACCATTCTATAGTTATTTGGGTCAATCCTGTGACATTATCCAGGGTACAGTCTGCACTGTTGAACAGCTGTCCCCCCTAAATTTTCCACCCTGGGATGCCTTTTACACGGCTGTGAGAGCAACCACTCCTGGTCTGCTCTCACACAGCCTCCAGCATGTAAATTACTTCCAGTTATACTGTATGAGTGCTATGGCCAGCCATTCATTAATACACTGCGAGGCAACACCAGCAAATTCCCAGTCCCAGACTTCCCCCAGAAATGTGTGTCTTGTACTGCCCAGCCCTCTCCTGGACAATACAAGCTCATATAAAGTCTGTCATTTATTAATAGGAAATGATATGCACAAATCCTGTTATCTCAAATGAAGTTTCCCAAACACTTGAATCCAAGCACACTGGTTTAGATAAGACAATAAAACAAGTTTATTAACTACAGAAAGATTTTAAGTGATTACAAGTAATAAGGCATAAAAGTCAGAACTGGTTACAAAGAAATAAAAGGTAAAATGCAACTAATACCCAATTTAACAAGCTAAGTGAATTGAAAGCAAAAGTCTCTCTCGCTACATGCTTCAGCAGTCTTACTGGCTGACTTCCTCAGTACAAAGCAGTTTCTTTGTTTCTCAGGTGTTGCAGCTGCCGTGGGTAGAGAGAAAGGGAGCATCTGTTCCCCATTCTGGTATCTTTTCCTATTCTTTGAGAATCATCTCCAGCTGGGGTGCAGGAAGACAGGAAGTCTGTGGGGACTGGAACCTCCAGCTGTTCCTTTGCCAAGATGTCAGTTTCTCACTTACACCCTTTTTCCTGCCGAAGAATGGCCACTCAACCAGGTGATAGTCCATTTGATTTCATTGACACCTGACTGAGGCATCAGTTTGCCTTTTGTCTCTGAGGAACTAATTTGTACCTGCTTCCCCAGATTTGGAATGTCTTAACATTATACAGGCAGTCCTCAGACTTACGATACAATTAGTTCCTGAAAATCTCAACTTAAGTTGAAAACGTCGTAACGTGAATTTCCCATAGGATCAATGTTGGATCGAGTGTCGTAAAGTTGAACCCAACATCTTAAAGTCGAAACACAATGACAATTTATAAACGTAAGTGCCATTCGTCGTAACTCAAATGTCATAAAGTCGAGGACTGCCTGTACAGTAGAATCTTATAAATTGTTGCCACACATTTTGCCAGGACAGTAATGATCAGCAAATTGAGTCTTCAAATGATACCTCACAGGACCTACTTTGTACAAAATTTATCATAGTTTTGTAAAAGGGGTGAATATAATGGTACAAACTCACACATCCCACTTCCCCTTCTTGAATATTGGCATGACATTGGCACTCCAATCTTCTAGAATTTCCCTGGTATTCTGAGAGTTATTAAAAAATAACCTTAATGTGCCAGAGATCTCAGCCAACCCTTTTAGGATTCTTACATGCAAGTTATCCAGGCCTGCTGATCAAAAAATGTATATCCCTTTTAGAGGATATTTAACATCCTCCTTAGTTACTAATGGATTGGAAAGTACTTCATCATCATCATCATCATTACATCATCCTGTTTCTTTCCAAATACAGAACAGGAATATTTAATGAACATTTATCCTTGCCTGCATCATTAACAATTTTGTCATCTCCATTTAGTAATGGGCCCGTGCCATTGATTGGATTTCTTTTGTTCTTCTTCGAGTGCTTGCTCATATCAATTCCAGTTAGGTGCGTGCGCGTGCCTCATGCACGGATGTCGGAAACTTTTTCCCTAGCAGCTATCCGTCGGGCCGGCTGGGGAGTCCCCTGGAGTGGCGCCGATATGGTGCTCTATATAAGACCCTGCCGGCCCGACCCCCCTTCAGTTCCTTCTTACTGCCCGTGACGGTTGTTGGAACAGTGGTCTCTTGTTTATCAAGTGTTCAGCTAATCCCTAGCTTTCTCTTATCTTCGTAGTTACCTGTGATAGTTAATTGTTGATAGTTATCTTAGTGTTAAGTGTAGTTTAGTGGTTATTGTAGTGTTAAGTGTAGTTTAGTAGGGGGCAGTTCCGCCCTTCAGTGACTGCCCTGCGGGGCTCTGGGGCATGCCGTCCCAGGGCTTCAAACCCTGCAGTTCTTGTAACAAGCCCATGCCCACGGGTGATCCCCATGACTCCTGCCTTAGGTGTCTGGGGGAGGGCCATCAGGCTGACAAGTGCAAGATCTGCAAAGCGTTCAAGTGCCGAACAAGAAAAGAGAGGGAAAGCCGCCTCAAGCAACTCCTCATGGAGTCCGCATTGCGTCCCTCCCAAGATGTGGGACCAAGCTCCTTGGTGCGCAGTGCTCCCCCAATGGTACCGGCCATGGCACCGCAAAAGATCCTGCACCTGCCTCAGGACCAACGATCTCCTGGGCCCCAAAGGCGTCCACTCCTGCACTGCCCTCACTCCCCAGTTGCTCGAAAAAAGCAAGCTTTGGGAGGACCCTCCATTAGGCCAGAAGCGGTCACTGCGGCCCCGACCAAGCAAACTTTGGACCAGGCCTCTAAACCTGACAAAGCCGCTAGGCCCCGGTCTGCTCATGCTAGTCCCGCGCCACAAGGGACTTTACAAGTGGAAGATGTTATATTGCCTTCGATTACAGATACCTTCGAGGCCGCCAAAGGGCTCATCGAAATGACAGCACCAGTGTTCCCAATTCAAGCACCGGCTCCGGCACAAGTCCCAGTACTGGCTAGGGCAAACTGGCGATCTCTTTGGACCAGCATCTCCACGCCGCTCTGAGTCCCGGCGTCATTCAGAGTCTGGGCACTGCTCCACGTACTGGTCTGACTCACAACACCGGTTAGACTCACGGCGCTGGTCCTGCAGCCCCGACCTTCAGAGCTGTTCACGCTCGAGGTCGCCGTCGACTGCCAGAACATGGTCCCACTCGAGGTCCAGATCACGCTCAGCAACCTCACGACACCGTTCGGGGCACCAATCCCCATGCCAGCTGTCACCGCGGCACCAACCCACGATGTGTCGCCAATCCTCTTCACAGCACCGGTCCCCTGAGTGGCACCGGTCCCCGGAGCGGCACCACTCTTCAACATGGCACCAGTTACGGTCACGGCCAGCATTACAACGCCAATCACCGTATGACCCTCGTCCATCAAGGGACTTGGTGCCCCCCTCGCTCCATTCGTGCACCGCTCCCCCTTGGCCGTCACACTCCCAATCCCCTTCCAGTAGATCGGGTAGAGGTTCAGGGGCTTCGGACATTCCCCAGTTGGGCCCAGGAAGCCTTGGTCATGACCCCTCAGCGCCCCACTGGCAACCCCAGTGGCAATTTTGGACCCCTGGGCATATAATCAGGCCCAGGGCGCCCCTCTCGTTGCCTGCCCGTCGACACTATCAGACGCCCGGCCTCCTGAGGCGACCCTCAACCGCCCTCCTCCAGACCCGGAGCAACCTGTGGAGTCAGCACCTGTGGTAGGGACTACCCCAGGCACCCAGGAAGATCTAGCCACAGCAGACCAAGGGGCCACTTCCGATCTGGCTCTCCCGGTGGCATCTTCCTCGTCCTCCCCTGACAAGGCCGTGGCTGGCACGTCCACGTCTGGCCCACCTCCAATGGACTTTAGAGTCCTGCAAGATCTACTTAGGCGCGTAGCCCTAAATATGAACCTCCAAGTTGAGGAGGTTGTGGAGGAGGAGAATCCTATGGTGGACATCTTAGGCCCAGAAGGGCCTTCCAGGGTGGCTCTCCCCATGAACAAAACCATTCAAACCAATGCCAAAGCTCTCTGGCAAACTCCAGCCTCCATCCCCCCCACAGCCAAGGAGGTGGAAAGAAAATACTTTGTCCCCACCAGGGGATACAAATACCTTTTCACCCACCTCGCCCAAATCAAAGAACGCCAAGTGGCTGGACCTTTTCGGAAGAAAAGTTTATTCTGCTGGTGGCCTTTTGCTATGGATCACGAACCAGCTTGCGATCCTCAGTAGATACAATTTCAACTGGTGGTCTGCGGTCCGTAAGTTCCAAGACTTTCTCCCAGCTGAGGCTCGTACGGAACTGGGGGCCATTGCCGAGGAGGGCAAGTTGGTAGCTCAAACCTCCCTTCAGGGTTCCCTTGATGCTGCGGACACGGCTGCATGCACTCTGGCATCCAGCATCGCCATGCGTCAAAACGCCTGGCTCCAGTCTTCGGGTCTTCTGCCTGAGGTGCAGCACACCATACAAGATCTCCCCTCTGATGGCCAGGGCCTGTTTGCAGAGCAAACAGATTCCCGCCTGCATACCCTGAAGGAGACAAGAAATACTATTATATCCTTGGGCATGCATACCCTGGCTACTCAAAGGAAGCCGTTTAAGCCCCAGACCACCCAACAATGCCCCTTCCCACCTAGACCCAGGCAGGACTTCTCCCGTCAGAGAAGCAGGTACTATCAATATAGACCATCACACACACACACCCCCCCCGGGCAGGGTCAAGGGCAATCCAAGTCACTTCCGGGACATAAGCATCCATTTTGAAGGTACGCCAGAGGACAGGCTCACATCCCGAACAATTATCCCTTTCTGAACCATCTATCCCGTTTCTACCATGCCTGGTCCCTCATTACATCGGACCGTTGGGTCCGCCACATGGTACAGGTGGGATATTTCTATCCATTTCTGTTGGTGGCTGGATCCCTGTATGGTGGGTGCCGGGGTCCCATTCCATCCCCCTCAACCCACCCTGACCCTGGTTACAGACGCATCTGCCTTGGGATGGGAGGTGCACCTCAGGAGCCTGACAACGCAGGGTTTATGGCACGAGAATGAGCTGCCCCTGCACATCAATATCAAGGAGCTCAGGGCGATTTGCCTTGCGTGCCAAGCATTCCTTCCCTGCTTACAAGACCGTTGCATAGCAGTCCTAACAGACAACACCACGGCCATGTTCTATCTGAACAAACAAGGCGGAGCCCGGTCATTGCCGCTCTGCCAAGAAGCCCTTCCCTGCTTAGCCCACTCCATCACCCTTCAGGCCTCATATCTGCCGGGTGTCCAGAATGTACTGGCGACAGCTTGAGCAGGTGTTTTCTCACGCACTAATGGTCGATTCACCCGGATATCATTCACTCTGTTTTCCGCATCTGGGGATTTCCCTGAATCAACTTGTTCGCTTTGTGGACCAACAGGAAGTGCCCAGCCTTCTGCTCCTTCCGGGGTCACAGCCCAGGTTCAATTGCAGACACCTTCCTGATCACATGGTCAGACCAACTGCTTTACCCCTTCCCGCCGTTTCCGCTGGTCCACAAGGTCTGCTGGGACAAGGCGGACATCATACTGGTTGCCCCTGCCTGGCCACGCCAATGTTGGTACCCTATCCTGCTGGACCTGTCAATTCGGGCTCCCCTATGCCTACCTCTCAGCCCCGACCTCATCTTGCAGAACCATGGTCATCTCCTACACCCGGACCTTCAGTCGCTCCACCTCATGGCCTGGAGGATCTGTGTTTGAACCAGGATGAGCGTGCCTGGTCGGACTTAGTAAGGCTGGTGCTCCTGGAAAGTTGCAAGCCTTTGACTAGACTTACTTACGAAGCTAAATGGAAAAGGTTTTCCAGCTGATGCGCTCAGCAGCTGGTGCTCCCGCTCCAGGTTTCAGTCCTGTGCATCCTGGACTATCTGATGTTCTTGATGTATCTTGATGTACCTAGCTTTTGGATCCCTTAACGTTCACCTTGCAGCCATTTCTGCATTCCACCCAGGAACGGCTGGGCGTTCGGTGTTTGCACACCCGGTCGTGCGACGTTTCCTCAAAGGCTTGGAAAAAATCCATCCTCCAAGGAAGCCACCTGTGCCTGCCTGGGACCTTAACTTGGTTCTTTCCAGCCTTATGGGCCCTCCTTTTGAGCCGCTGGCTTCCTGCTCACTTCTCTATCTTTCCTGGAAGGTCGCCTTCCCAGTGGCCATCATTTTGGCACGTCGGGTGTCTGAGCTATGAGCTCTCACGTGTGAACCGCCTTATACCATTTTCCATAAAGATAAAAGTTCAGCTGAGACCTCACCCAGCTTTCCCGCCAAAAGTGGTGTCCCATTTCCATGTAAGTCAAGATATTTTCCTGCTGTTTTTTTACCCAAAATCACATGCTGGCCTTCGGGAACAATGCCTCCATTCGCTGGATGTTAGGAGGGTGCTCACTTTCTATATAGACCGAACAAACCCAGATGTTCGTCGCCATCGCAGAGCGGATGAAAGGCGCACTGGTCTCCTCCCAGCGGATATCTTCATGGATCAACGCGTGTATCCATACCTGCTACAACTTGGCAAACATCCCTCCACCTGCTGTCACGGCTCACTCCACAGGAGCTCAGGCATCGTCAGCAGCCTTTCTAGCAAACGTTCCCCTCCAGGAAATCTGCAGGGCTGCCACGTAGGCCTCGGTGCACACCTTCACATCCCACTACGCCATCGTTCAGCACTCTCGCGATGATGCGGCCTTTGGCAGAGTGATTCTTCAGTCTGTGGTTCCTTGACTCTGACCCCACGTCTGAGATAAGGCTTGGGCGTCACCTAACTGGAATTGATATGAGCAAGCATTCGAAGAAGAAAAAACGGTTACTCACCTTTCTGTAACTGTTGTTCTTCGAGATGTGTTGCTCATATCTATTCCATTTCTCCCCCCCCACCCCCGTCAGAGTAGCCGGCAAGAAGGAACTGAAGAGGGGTCAGGCCGGCAGGGTCTTGTATAGAGCGCCATATCTGCGCCATTCCAGGGGGCTCCCCAGCTGGCCCGATGGGTAGCTGCCAGGGGAAAAGTTTCTGACATCCGTGCACGTGGCGTGCACACGCACCTAACTGGAATAGATATGAGCAACACATCTCGAAGAACAACAGTTACAGAAAGGTGAGTAACCCTTTTTTTCTCATATATTTTAAAAATGCCTTCTTGTTGTCCTTAGCTCTGCCAGCCATGGACTTTTCCTTAATGTTTTTAGATTCCCCTATCAATTGTCTACATTTCATAACTTCTAATTTATATAAATTGCTATATATTCCCCCCTTTTCCATTTTTTACATATCTATTATTTCTAATTGCTGTCTTCACGTCACTGAACCAGGATGAGCTTTCACCCAAAGTTATCCTTTTTTGTGATTGTGGAATTGTGGCTTTTTGGCCATCAAATAAATTCTTAAAGAACTCCCAATTTTCACTCACGTTTTTCTGTCTGAATATTTCCTCCCAATCAGTTTCACTCATAGTTTTCCTCAGCTTTGGGAAATTAGCCCTTTTGAAGCACCAAGTTACATATTACTGGTTGGGACCATCCTCTCTTTGCCCATATTGAATGTAATCAGGTAATGATCACTGGTCACTAGGCAACTGCCAACTTCCAGTTGAATGATTTTCATCTGTATCCATCATAATGAGATCCAAAATGTTACCTCATGTTGGGTGCAATACCTTGTTTGTTAGAAAATTATCGTCTATAATTTTTAGAAACTAATAATTTCTACTGGCTATATGAGTCCTCTAGCTACGAAGTTCCCTGTATCAACACAGTTTTTCTTTCTGTACATCAGATAGATGTTTAAGGAGTAATTCATCCTGTTTGGTTTGATTCGGTGTTCTGTAGCAGACCACCTTCGGCCTTGTCAGGACATTGATTCCTATGCATTCAAATTCAATTAATTTTTTGTGAATTATGTACTCCTTTTCTGTGTACTGGGCATAAGGGGTTGTGAAATTGTCCTGGCCCTCTATTGGGTGTGAGTATGAGCAGCTGCTAGAGAGGTGAGAATGATGTGCTGGGTGTCAGCCTGAGGCTGTATGAATGTGAGAATTGTGTGCTCCTTCTCCTGTGCATGAATGGCTTGCTAGGAGAAGCACATGCTCTTGCCCTACTCCCCAGAGAGGGAGTGAAATGGCTATGGGATGATGTTCTTCTGTGTTCCTGTGGATGGAGTGTGGGGGTAAATAGCCATGGGAGTGTGATATTCATATACTGCTGCTCCAGAAGTGAATCAGTGACTATGGGCTATGAGAATTATGCAGTATAGTCCCCCTTGCAGAGGGTATTAGTATGAATTAATATGGGAATGGAAGGATAAACACATCTGTTAGTGGGTGTGAGAATTATGTAGCCACCAGAGTTTATGAATCATACTCCTTCCTCTGGCTGCAGGTTGAGTATGACCTGCCATTGAGGTGTGGGAGGAAGTAGGTGTAAATAAGAGAATCATACGTTTCTGCTCTGGTGAACCCAGCATGGAAATGGACATCTGGAAGGGGAGTGAATTGAGTGTTCTTGTCCATATGCACTGGGACCTGAGTATGGGCAGCTTAGGTGTGTGGTAACCATGTGCTCTTGTCCATGTGATCAAATGTGAGCTGTGTGTGCATCTGCTGCTGTGAACTGGAGCCTGACTGAGCAACATGGAAGAATCATGCACTCCTGTTTTTGTGTACCTAAGGACTGAGGGTGAACCACTGTGGGAATGAGTTGTTCTGCCCCTGTGCACCAGCATGGGTGTGAGCAGCTGGGGAGTGTAACAATTGTGTGTTCCTGCTCCTGTGCACCAGGAGCAGCCATTCAGAGACTTGCACACTGGACACAGGATTTTTTTCTGTTAAGATGAAACTGACTGCAGGAATTGGGAGGGACAGAACATCATGAATTTTTTTATATTCAGTATAAAACCTCTCAGTTAATGCAGTGTTAAGGGCATCTGATGGACGTGCACCAAGTCACAGAATCTTTGAAGTATAGGGCTGGAAGGGACCTCAAGAGGTCATCTAGCCCAGCCCACTGTGTTGAGGCAGAACCAAATCTACCTAGAGCATTTTTTTGTCCAACCTATTCTTAAAAACCTTCAGTGATGGAGATTCCACAACCTCCATTGGAAGTCCATTCCAGTGCTTAACTATACTTGTAATTAGAAAGTTTTTTTACTAATATGTAACCTAAATCTCTCTTGCCGCAGATTAAGACCATTACTTCTTGTCCCACCTGCAGTGGACATCGAGAAGAATTGATCACACTCATTCTTTATAACAGTCCTTAACATATTTGTAGATTCTTTTCAAGTCCCCCGCCTCCCCCAAGTCTTCTTTTCTCAAGATTAAACATACCCAGTTTTTAACCTTTCCTCATAGGTCAGATTTTCTAAATATTTTACCATTTTTGTTGCTCTCCTCTGAACTCTCTCGTTTGTCCTCATTTTTCTTAAAGTGGGGTGACCAAAATGGGTCACAATATGTTAGCTGAGGCCACACCAGTGCTAAGTAGAGGGGATGATTACCTTTAGCGTCTTACATACAACAGTCCTGTTAATATACCCCAGAATTACATTTGCCTTTTTCCAGCAACATCATGTTGTTGGTTCTCATTCAATTTGTGATCCACTATAACCCCCAGATCCTTTTCTGCAGTACTTCACCTGGCTAGTTATTCCCCATTTTGTATTTGTGCATTTGTTTTTTCCTCCTAAGTGCAGTACTCTGAAAGATAGGAAATGCTAAATGTTAAAGGTCTGAGCAGTATACACATGCCACATTGCACTTACTGGGCCAAATACTCTTCTTTGCATCTGCCTAACCTGATTGAAACCACTGGCTGTAGAGTTTGCCCAAGGTATATTACGGGCTCACTTGACAGCCTGGTTCATGCTTAAAAATATTGCATAGGTTCAGTGAGGCTGAACTTCAGCGTGCTCTGATAACCTTTCACATTTCCTTTCTTGACTCTGGGGTATTTAAATTTTCAACCTTAATAGTGCATTAGATGCATATTTGTATTTCAATTTCAGTAGGTTTTTTTATTATTATTTTTAAGAAAACCCCTCATGCCCTGACAAACCTGGAAAGCCACTTCCTAACAGTGTAGTGTTTTTTGTAACTCAAGATCAGGTTCCTTTCAAAGGACCCTCTAATCTCAGCACTAAACAGATGGTTTAACACTGAAGACAGGTAAACACCTCCAGCAGGCAGATCTTACGCTGATGGGAGCCAGATAGGTACCAGAATAGATGGGCACAGTGAAGTCCAGCCAGCTATTTAAAAAAAGAAAGGAGGAAGATCAAAAAAGTGCTGTATGGCTAAGTGGCAAAGTCTGAGGTTCATCAAGCCAAGCAAGTATCTTTCCGACAATGGAAATCCAACTTTACTGAAGCCAGTGGAAAGGAGCACAAATTACAGCAGACAATATGTAAGACAGAAAGCAGAAGAACTAATGTGATCTTGGGATGCACAAATGGAATCTCAAATAGGAGCGGAGAAGTTATTTTATGTGGACGTCACTGCTGCTGGAACACTGTGTCCATTTCTGGTGTCCACAATTCAAGAATGATTGTGATACATTGGAGAGGATTCAGAGAGGAGCCAATGAGAATGATTAAAGTATTAGAAAACCTGTCTTATGGTGATTGAGTTCCTTGAGTAACTATTTAGCTTACAAAAGAGAAGATTAAGTGGTGACTTGATTACAGTCTGTAAGTACCTACATGTAGAACAAATCTTTAATAATGGGCTCTTCAGTCTAACATAGACAGGTATACCATGACCCAATGGCTGGAAGCTGAAACTAGACAGATTCAGCCAGGAAATAAGGTATAAATTTTTAACTGTGACAGTAATTAACTACGGTGGATTCTCCATCACTTACCATTTTTAAATGAAGATTGCATATTTTTCTAAAAATATGCTCTAGGAATTATTTCAGGGAAGTTCTATGGCTTGTGATATACGTTAGACTAGATCACAATGGTCACTTCTGGCATTGGAATCTATACATATATGAGGTAGATTATGAAGAGCAAATAACTAAAGACCTACAAACAAGGATTTCTTAAGGATATGAGAAACTGAAAGACAGCCTGTAAGAGAATCAGTGGGCCTGCTAGAATATCTGGAAGTAGAGAGATTAAGGGCACTGCAAAATAGCTAAATTTCTTTGCATTGTTTTTTGCCATGGACGTTAATAGGAGATCTACTCTGAACCTTTTTTTTCAGTGAAAAATGTATTCTTTTTCACTGTTGGAGTGTAGTGTTGAAAAAAAGATGCTGAAACACATGCATAGAGAGCAACAATACGGGATTTTATTTGTATTATAGGGCAGCAATAGCTGCTCTGCAAATAAAATTGCAACATGGTTCCTGTTGAAAGCTGAATTTTGCAGGAAGTATAAGACATGTTGCTGCAGTGTTCTTGGTGAGCACTAGTGCATGGTGTCATGCTGAAGGTCTATCATTTGGCATAGAAATAGTTATTAGACTTTTTGTTTTTGGATTTAGGGAATGTAATGCTGCAGTTTTAGACCATGAGTTTTAGACTAACCTCATACAGTGATTTACCATTAACATTTGTATGCTTTGCAACCCTCATTATTGAACAAAGCCTGAGGGTCCCAACTGGGATACAGGCTGGTAACAATAGTTCCTTCTATTTTATTCATAGGTATTAAGCCCAATAGGGATCAGTGTGATAGTTTAGTCTGTCCTACTGCATAACACTTTGTTCAGTAATTCCTGTGTCAAGTTTACAACTTCTTATTAACAGCCCAAAAACTTCATTAACAGAGGTAAAGTTGCCCAATTGTGTCTCATACCTGCCCTTATTTATTAATTTAAATGGCTGGCTAAACTTAATCTGCTGAAAACCAGGAAAAGAGGTAAGATACATTCCACCTTAACAACACAATCTTATCTCTGCCCCCTTGGATCTGAGAATGGTTCAGTAAAGGTGGTACCATAAGAAGATGACATGAGGAAGGACCATAAGAATGTGTCATTATTTGTGTTGTGCTCCACTGAACTGCTGCATTTATCTGCATGCATTGCAGTTGTGTCCACTGTTAGGTGTAGCGATACTGAATGGTGGAGAGTTTAGTTGGAGCAGATTGGCAGAGCTGTCGGTGTGATTTGAGAGGTGCATGTGTACCTTCATAAATTCTCAGGCAGAAGGGACCACTGTGATCATCTAGTCTGATGTCCTGTAGAACACAGGCCATACAACTTCCCCAGAATAATTCCTGTTTGAACTAGAGCAGATAATATTGAAGGGCAAGCAGTATCAGCCCTTGTGAGCCTGTACCATGCACTGAGCATGCTCATTCTCAGCTCCTACTCTTGTCTGAGCACTATGTATCTGTCCCATTCACTCAGAGAGAGGGCTAATGTTCAGAGCAAAAATTGCTTGAGTGGAGGATTTGAACTCATTGTCCTTGGATTCTAGCAGTCCATACTATAAATTTCATGAAGATCTGTGCCTTAGATTTTCCCTAGCTCTATACTCATAATAATTATAAGAATCTGAAAATGTTATAAGCATCACATGTTGGGGGGTGGGAGGGAAGGCTGTATATCATGAACCCCTTGACCAAATGATTCAGTGGTTGGCATTTTTTTTTATCACATTCAGTCCCATTGTTGAGGAAATAGGGTGAGGTGCATGTAGCATGATTACAGTACCCTAATGCTGTTGCATACTAGCATCTTTCATTTTCTCTTTAGTTAAGGCTAATTTCCTTGACAATATTTCTAAAATAAGGAGGGGAGGGGTAGCTCAGTGGTTTGAGCATTGGCCTGCTAAACCCAGGGTTGTGAGTTCAATCCTGAAGGGGTCACTTAAGGATCTGGGGCAAAATCAGTACTTGGTCCTGCTAGTGAAGGCAAGGGGCTGGACTCAATGACCTTTTGGGGTCCCTTCCAGTTCTATGAGATAGGTATATCTCCATATATATATATGTATTAGAATCTGCATGGGGATTTTAGAGCACTTTGAAATACCAGATTTTAAACCAGAAGCTTTGGCCTCTGGGCAAAACTTCCAAAAATTGCCCCTGCAGAATGCAAGTAATGCATATGACACTCATTCTCTGAAAGCTGCCAGTGTTAGAACTCAAATTTAAAGCACACGGGTAGGCAGGGCCGGCTCCAGGCACTAGCTTGTCAAGCAGGTGCTTGGGGTGGCCGCTCTGGAGAGGGGTGACACGTCCAGGTATTCGGCGGCAATTCGGCGGACGGTCCCTCACTCTGCCTTGGAGCGAAGGACCTCCTGCCGAATTGCCGCCACAGATCGTGATTGCGGCTTTTTTTTTTTTTTTTTTTGGCTGCTTGGGGCGGCCAAAACCCTGGAGCCGGCCCTGCGGGTAGGTCCCTATTAAATTCATGGTCCGTTTTGGTCAAATTCACAGTCAGGATTTTTAAAATTGTAAATTTCATTATTTCAGATATTTAAATCTGAAATTTCACAGTGTTATAACTGTAGAGGTCCTTACCCAAAAGGGGATTGTGGGGTGGGGTCATGGTATTGCCATTCTTACTCCTGCGTTGCTGCTGATGGTAGTGCTGCCTTCAGACTTGGGCGGCCAGAGAGCAGCAGCCTTACTTCTGTGCTGCTGCCTGTGGGGCACTGCCTTCAGAGCTCTTTCTCTGCTCTCCAGCCACCCAACTCTGAAGGCAGCGCAGAAGTAAGGGTGTCAATACTGCAACCCCCCTACAATAATCTCGCAACCCCCCCACAACCTCATTTTGAGTTGGGGCCCCCAGTTTGAGAAATGCTGGTCTCCCCTGTGAAATCTGTATAATATAGTGGTTCTCAACCTTTCCAGATGACTGTACCCCTTTCAGGAGTCTGATTTGTTGCAGACCCCAAGTTTCACCTCATTTAAAAACTACTTGCTTACAAAATCAGACAAAAATACAAAAGTGTCACAGGCCACTATTACTGAAAAATTGCTGACTTTCTCATTTTTACCATATAATTAGGGCCCTACCAAATTCATGGTCCATTTTGGTCAATTTCACAGTCAGGGTTTTAAAAATAATAAATTTCATGATTTCAGATATTTAAATCTGAAATTTCAGTGTTGTAATTGTAGAGGTTCTGACCCAAAAAGGAGCTGTGTGTGTGGGGGGGGGGGGTAGGGGGGGTCACAAGGTTACTGTGTGTGTGGGGGGGGGAGGGTGTTGCAGTACTACTACTCTTACTTCTGCACTGCTGCTGGTGGCGTCACTGCCTTCAGAGCACCAGCTGCAGGCCGGCAGTTCAGCTCTGAAGGTAGAGCTGCCACCAGCAGCAGCTCAGAAATAAGGATGGCATGGTATGGTATTGCCACCCTTACTTATGCGTTGCTGCCCACAGAGCTGGGCTCTCGGTTAGCAGGCGCCACTGTCTGGCTGCCCAGCTCTGAAGGCAGCACAGAAGTAAGGGTGGCAATACCACAATGCCCCTAAAATAACCTTGTGACCCCCCTTTGGGTCAGGACCCCCAGTTTGAGAAACGCCGGTCTCCTCTGTGAAATATGTATAGTATAGGATAAAAGCACACAAAAGACCAGATTTCATGGTCCATGACATGTTTTTCATGGTCGTGAATTTGGTAGGGCCCTACGTATAATTATAAAATAAATCAATTGGAATATAAATATTGTACTTACGTTTCAGTGTATAATATATAGAGCAATATAAACAAGTCAGTGTGTGTATAAGATTTAGTTTGTATTGACTTCGCTAGTGCTTTTTATGTAGCCTGTTGTAAAACTAGGCAAATATCTAGATGAATTGACATACCCCCAGGAAGATCTCTGCATACGTCCAGGGGTACGTGTACTCCTGGTTGAGAACCACTAGTATAGGGTAAAAGTACACAAAAGACCAGTTTTCAGAGTAGCAGCCGTGTTAGTCTGTATCCGCAAAAAGAAGAACAGGAGTACTTGTGGCACCTTAGAGACTAACAAATTTATTAGAGCATAAGCTTTCGTGGACTACAGCCCGCTTCTTCGGATGCATATATGCTGTAGTCCACGAAAGCTTATGCTCTAATAAATTTGTTAGTCTCGAAGGTGCCACAAGTACTCCTGGTCTTCTTTTTACAAAAGACCAGACGTCACGTGGGAGACCAGATTTCACAGTCCGTGATGTGTTTTTCACGGTTGTGAATTTGGTAGGGCCCCTACACATGGGTGCTGCTCAGGTTCAATGGCCATAGCAGTTGAGCCATCCAGTTATGCTGTCAGGTTTTGCAAATCCTCTGGTTTGCAAAAGAGACAAAGTTTTGCTACACATGCACATTTCATTCTTTGGTGCATCAGTTTAACGTGAGCCAAGGTGGAGTTCCCAACTTTCAGGGCTGGCTCTGGCTTTTTTGCCGCCCTAGGCAAAAAAGCCACACACACACACCCCCCCGCCAGCGCGGCAGGGGAGGGTGCCGAGCAATCCCCGACCAGCCGGAGCGCCGGGGGGAGGGCGGCGAGCCCGCTGCGGCTCTGCTCTCCCCGGCAGCCAGAGCGCCGGGAGGAGGGCGGGGAGCCCGACTGGGGCTCTTCGCTCTCCCCGGCGGCCAGAGCGCCGGGAGGAGGGCGGGGAGCCCAGACGCGGCTCTGCTCTCCCCGGCGGCCAGAGCGCCGGGAGCAGGGCGGCGAGCCCGGCTGGGGCTCTCTGCTCTCCCCGGCGGCCGGAGCGCCGCGGGGAGGGCGGCGAGCCCAGTCGCAGCCCTGCTCTCGGGCCGGAGCGCCCCGCCGCGCCGCCCCCCTCCAGGCGCCGCCCCAAGCACATGCTTGGTGGGCTGGTGCCTGGAGCCGGCCCTGCCAACTTTATCCTCAATAGCTTTTAAAATATTGCTTCCCAAAGGGGCAGTGAGTACCAGACACTAGCTGAGATCAATCTTAAGTGGGTAATATCAGTTTGGGAAGGATCAGAACCATAGTTTGAGCCCTAGGTGCACCAAATGAATGAATAAATAATAAGAATAAAAGGATTTTCGTAGCCACATGATTTTTAGGAAGTCTTTTTCTTAGGAATCTCATGCTCAAATGACCCAGAATTTGGTCCACCAACCCCTCCTAGGATGCCCCCATAAGTCACAGAAAATTTCTTAGATTCAAAGCATTTAAGACCAGAAAAAAACATTAGATCAGCTTCTTTGATCTCCTGTGTATCATAGGTCATTATATTTCACCAAGTACCCCTGTGCTGAGCCCAATCACTTATATTTTCCAAAAGTCTATCTTCCAGAAAGATATCCAGCTTTGATTTGAAGACATCAAGAGATGGAGAATCCACCACTGTCCTTGGTATTTTCTTCCAATGGTTAATTATTTTCACTGTTAAAAATGTAAGCCTAATTTCTAATTTGAATTTATCCGGGCTTAGCTTCCAAATGCTGTTTCTTATGCTTTTCTCCAACATCACCCTGGGTGCTCGTGTTGTGTTGCTTGTCCAGTAGGATGCCCTAAATCCTTTTTCAGAGTTATGGCTTTCCAGGATAGAGCCCCTACTTTCTGAAGATAAGTCCGGCATTCCTTGTTCTTAGATGTATAACTTTGCATTTAGCTGTATTAAAAAGCAATTGAGGAAGAAGGCCATATTGGTTTAAAAAAGGACCTGGTTTAGATGGGAAGTGAAGGCAGCTATAAAAAATGTGTGTATATATAGCAAATAGAAGAAAGGGACAGTTAATAGTAATGAATATAAATCAGAAGCTAGGAATTATAGAAAATTGACAAGGGAAGGAAAGGGACACAAGTTGAAATCTATGGCCAGCAGACTTAAGGAGACAGTTTTTAAGTATATTAGGAATAGTAGGAATCCTGTAAATGGTATTGGTCCATTACTAGGTGGAAATGATAGAATTATCAATAATAATGCAGAAAAGGCAGAAGTGTTCAATAAATATTTCTGTTCTGTGTTTGGGAAAAACAGATGATGTAGGCATATAACGTTGATAACACTCAATTTCACTAGTATCTATAGAGGATGTTAAATAGCAGCTACTAACTGATATTTTAAAATCAGGAGGACTAGATAACTTGCATCAAAGAGTTTAAAAAGAGCTGACTGACTGACCGTTAATGCTCCAATAAGTATTGGAACTCTGGAGAAGTTCCAGAAGACTGGAAGAAAGCTAATGTAGTGCAATATGTAAAAAGGGTAAATGGGATGACCCGGATAAGTATAGGCCTGTAAGTCTGACATTGACACCAAGCCAGATAATGGAGCAGCTGATAAAGGACTAAATTAATAAAGAATTAAGGGAGGATAATGTAATTAACGCCAATCAGCATGGTTTTTTGAAAAATAGATACTGTCAAACTAACTTGATTTTTTCAATGAGATTAGAAGTTTGGCTGATAAAGCTAATAGTGTTGATGTAATATACTTAGACTTCTATAAAGCATTTGACTTGGTACCACATGACATTTTGATTAAAAAACTAGAACAATATAAAATTAGCACATTAAATGGATTAAAAACTGGCTAACTGATAGGTCTAAAAATATAATTTGTAAACGGGGAATGGGTGATTTTCTAGTGGGGTCCTGCAGGGATCTATAATTGGCCCTGTGCTATTTAACATTTGTATCAATGACCTGAAGAAAACATAAAATCGCCACTTATGAAGTGTGCAGATGACATAAAAATTGGGATAGTGGTAAATCATGAAGAGGACAGGTCACTGATACAGAGCAATCTGGATTGCTTGGTAAGCTGGCAACAAGCAAACAATATGCATTTTAATATGACTGAATGTAAATGTATACATCTAGGAACAAAGAATGTAGGCCATACTTACAGGATGGGGAGGACTCTATCCTGGGAAGCAGTGACTCTGAAAAAGATTTGGGTATTATGGTAGATAATCAACCGAGCATGTGTGACGCTGTGGCCAAAAGGGCTCATGCAATCCTTAAATGCATAAATGGGAGTCTCACATAGGAGAGGAGAGGTTATTTTACATCTGTATTTGGCAGTGGTGCAACCAATGCTGGAATATTGTGTCCAGTTCTGCTGCCCACAATTCCAGAAGGATGTTGATAAATTGGAGAGCGTTCAGAGAAGAGCCATGAGAATGATTAAACAGGCCTTATCGTGTTAGATTGTGCTTCTTCAGTCTATTTAGTTTATCAAAGAGAAGGTTAAGGGGTGACTTGATTAAAATCTATAAGTACCTACAAGAGGAGCAAATATTTAATAATGGGCTCTTCAATCTAGCAGAGAAAGGTATAACACAATACAGTGGCTGGAAGTTGAAGCGAGACAAATTCAGATGAGAAATAAGATGTAATTTTTGAATGCTGAGAGTAATTAACCATTGGAACAATTTACCAAAGGTTGTGGTGGATTCGCTATTACTGACAATTTTAAATCAAGATTGGATATTTTTCTAAAAGATCTGCTCTAGGAATTATTTTGGGGAAGGTCTGTGGGCCTGTGTTAGACAGCAGGTCAGAGTGGTCTTGGAATCTATGAATACGCCGAGTTTATGAAGCGATTCAGATCACTCTGTATGACTGCCCTGTCCTCCTCATTATTTAGCATTCCACCAAACTTTGTCACCCATAAATTTTATCAGTAGTGATTTTATATTTACTTCCAGAACATTGATAAAAATGTTGAATAGTGTTATGCCTAGTACTGCTTGCTGTAGAACCCCACTAGAAATATTCCCATTCAATCATGATTACTCAGTGACTACTACCTTTTGTGGTATGTCAGATAGCCAGTTCTTAATCCATTTAATTTGTGCTTTATGATACTTAATAGTGGGAATTTTAAAATCAGAATGTGTGGTGCTAAATCAAATTCTTTACAAAAGTCTGCTACAACTATGCAGTTATCTTTATCAACTAAACTTGATCTCATCGAAGAATGAAGTCAAGTTTGTTTGACAAGTCATATTTTCCATTAAAAATATGTTGACTGGCATTAATTATATTCATATCCTTCATTAATTGAATCCTGTATCAGCTTTTCCACTATTTCCCCCAGGTCTGATGTCAGGCTAACTGGCTTATAGTTAACTGGGTTTTTCCACTTCTCCTGTTTGGAAAAGTGTTATTGTACTGGTATTCACCCTTCTACAATTTCCCTCATATTCCAAGATTTATTAAAAATTATCATTAGCAGGGCAGAAATCTCCTCAGTTAATTTTTTTAGGACTCTTGGGTGCAAGTTATCCAGGCCTGCAGATTTAAAAAACATTTATCCCTAGTAGAAGTTGTTTAATATCCTCCTTCATTACTAATGGAATGGTAATCCCTACGTCATCCTCATATATACATGATCCTGTTTCTTTCCAAACACACAACAAGAAATATTTTTTGACCACTTCTGCCCTTTCTGCATCATTATTAACATCTCAATCTAATAATGGGCCCATACCATTGCTGGGATTTCTTTTGTTCCTAATCTATTTTAAAATACCTTATTGTCCTTGGTTCTGCAGCCATGGACTTTTCCCTGTTGTCTTTAGCTTCCCTTATCAATTTTTTACACTTCATAAATTCAAATTCATATCAATTGCTATTTATTTCTCCTTTTTCTATTTGTTAAATGTTGCTTTTTTATTTCTAATTACTGCCTTCATGTCACCACTGAAGCAGGATGGACTTTTTAACCAAAATTGTCCTCTTTCATGATTGTGGAATTGTGGCCTTTTAGCCACCTAATCTTAAAGAACTTCCAATTTAATTCACATCACCCCAGTTTGGTGTCAGCAGAGCTTCTGTTTTCTGGAGCCGGGGCTGTGCATCCCCCCCACCGTGGCTGGGGCTGTCAGTCCCCCCAATGGAGTTCCAGCTGTCATTCCTCCCCGACCCATCCAGCCCTGACCCCGGGTTATTTTTAGTAAAGTCACAGATAGATCACAAGCTCCTGTGAATTTTTGTTTATTGCCTGCAACCTGTCCATGACTTTTACTATAAGTAACCATGACAAAATCTTAACCTTAATCAGTACTGATCAAATATATATTATCTAGGGCCCTACAGTATACTGAGGAACCTAGGTCCCCATCACTGTCAGGAGGACTGTATATTCCTTTGGTACATGAGGCTAGGATTTCAATGGTACCATCCTCCTCTCTGGTACCAACTCCATTCAAGGGTTATGTCCCACCACCCCTACTTCTCCTCCTTCTGAGTTGGATGCTATTCACCTTCTGACTCTCAACATAGTGGAAGCGCTTTGCCCATCTATTCTCCTAGACCTCACTCCGTAGATTATGTTGTAGAGAGGGATTCTTGGATGTCCCACTACTCTAAACACTGTAGGGATTATCAAGTTTCCCATGTGCCCTAGTACTCATCCCCTTGGCCCCCTTTTTTCTTTCCCTTATAGTGCCCCACCATGGCCAAAATGGAATCCCTCAGACATTATTGGCAACATACTTCCAATCACAGAGTGAGAGAGTGACTCAGGCATAAGTCTACTTAGCCACAGGAACTTTCTGTTCAGATGAAACAACCTGGAGAACCCTCAGAGGAGGAAAAGCAGCCCAGGGAAGAGGAAATTCAGGCAGTGGTGGCCATCTCCTCTTTGTCTTTGGATGAGGTGGTGATTCCTTCGACATCATCTTATCCAATGACTTCAAGTTTCATTAAAAGAGTGACAGAATCACAATAGCTCCACCTTGAAGGGCTTCAAGAATCTTCATATAAATTGTTAGATATTCTGCACACATCTTTGCTGGGATGAGTTGCTCTCCCAATTAATGAGGCTCTATTAGAATCTGCAAAGAATATCTGGCATAGAGAGTACACTTATAAAGTTTTGTGGATGATACCAAGGTGGGAGGGGTTGCAAGTGCTTTGGAGGATAGGATTAAAATTCAAAACGATCTGAACAAACTGGAGAAATAGTCTGAAGTAAATAGGATGAAATTCAATAAGGACAAATGCAAAGTACGAACAATCAGTTGCACACATACAACACGGGAAATGACTGCCTAGGAAGGAGTACTGCGGAAAGGGATCTGGGGGTCATAGTGCACCACAAGCTAAATATGAGTCAACAGTATAACGCTGTTGCAAAAAAAAAAAAGAACATTATTCTGGGATGTATTTGCAGGAGTGTTGTAAGCAAGACATGAGAAGTAATTCTTCCGCTCTACTCCGCGCTGATTAGGCCTCAACTGGAGTATTGTGTCCAGTTCTAGGCGTCACATTTCAGGAAAGATGTGGACAAATTGGAGAGAGTCCAGAGAAGAGCAACAAAAATGATTAAAGGTCTAGAAAATATGACCTATGACGGAAGATTGAAAAAAATTTGGTTTGTTTAGTCTGGAAAAGAGAAGTCTGAAAGGGGACATAACAGTTTTCAAGTATGTACAAGGTTGTTACAAGAAAGAGGGAGAAAAATTGTTTTTCTTAACCTCTGAGCATAGGACAAGAAGCATGGGCTTCAATTGCCGTAATGGAGGTTTAGGTTGGACATTAGGAAAAACTTCCTGACTGTCAGAGTGGTTAAGCACTGTAATAAATTGCCTAGGGAGGTTGTGGCATCTCCATCATTGGAGATTTTTAAGAGCATGTTAGACAAACACCTGTCAGGAATGGTCTAGAAGATAATACTTAGTCCTGCCAGGAGTTCAGGGGATTGGACTAGATGACCTCTCAAGGTCCCTTCCAGTCCTATGATTATATCAATTGCATTAATTATGCTATCATCATTTAATTCTTAACTGATTGTATCCTGAGTCAGCTGTTCCATGATTTTGCGCAGCATCAGTGTTAGGATATTTGGCCTATATTTATCTTTGATCCCATTTGCCCTTTATAAATATTGGCACAACCATCAGCTTTCTTCTAGTCTTCTAGAACCTGTCCAGTGTCGTAAGCTTTGTTAATCAATATAAATATTTAACAGAAATCCTCAGCCAATTCTTTTAAAATTATTTGGTGCAAGTTGTCCTGTACATTTAAAAATGTTTTACTTAGTAGCTGCTGTTTAACATCTCCCTAGTTACCATTGAAATAGGAAATATTTCATTATCACTGTAAGATATGGCTACATCATTCAGCTTCTTTCTGTGTTTGGAAATTTACATATTTACTCAACACTTCTGCCTTTCTCTATCATTATTGATGTTTATCATCTCTGTCTAGCAAAGGAACTATACCATGATTAGGATTTCTTCCTAGCATTTTACAGATAATATACCTAAAAGGTTGTACAAGGTCACTTCTAGGAGAGCCAGAATAAAATTCAAGTTTCCTTATATAGTAAATACTTACCCATTTGGCTATTTGGACTCTCAGAAACATTAGTCAAATCTATGTATGTGGCTATAATTCTGTGTAATGGGTTGACTACTCCATCCCTATGTCTACAAAGAACCATGAGATAAACAGCTGAATTGGCTCATTTCATGGTATTTCTAGTGGTAATGAACAACAAAGAGAGCTGCAGGAAGAAAAAGGATGGTTAACACAATAGAACATAAGAACGACCATACTGGGTCAGACCAAAGGTCCATTTAGCCCAGTATTCTGTCTTCTGACAGTGGCCTATGCCAGGTGCCCCAGAGGGAATGAACAGAACAGGTAATCATCAAGTAATCCATCCCCTGTCGCCCATTTCCAACTTCTGGCAACAGGGATACCCATCCCTGCCCATCCTGACTAATAACCATTGATAGACTGTTTGAAAAGTGTGAATTGGGAGTGCTTTGTTCCAGGTGGGCCTTGAGTGGGCCTGACTGTTATAAAAAGGCAGTCAGCTGCAAACCAGCTGAGCAGCGAACAGCAGGAATTTGACAGGGAGTTCGCCTGGGGAGAGCCCACAGAGACGTTCAACTTGCAGGCTCCTCTGAGTAGTTGCTGCAACAGCTGAGGAAGCTCTTAGAAGGAAGGTGATATGGATGGTGAGCGATTAGGGTGACCAGACGTCCTGATAAAATCGGGACCGTCCCGATATTTAGGTGTTTGTCCTGCGTCCCGATCGATCTTCGGTCGGGACGCTGCACTCCGCCTTTTTTTTTTTTTTTCTTTTCCTCTGCTGGCAGCACTCGGCTGTTCTCGGCTTCCCCACCCTGCTCACCCCCGACTGCCGGCAGCACTGGGCCACAGTAGGGAATTGGGAGAAGGAGCTGTTTGTGTCATTACACAGGCAGCACTCGGTTTTTGGGTTTTTTTGCTCCGCCAGTGACCCCCCCCCCTGTGTCCCGATATTTTCTTCCTGTCATCTGGTCACCCTATGAGCGATCAGCTGTTGTGACCTGCACAGGATGTGCAATGTTTGTCTTTCTTCCACAGGACAGAAGCGACTTTGTCTGTACAAAGTGCAAGTGATCTCCATATTGGAAGAGAAGATTCAAGGTCTGGAGAAACAAGTACCTGCATTGCATAAGAGAAAATGAAGATTTCCTGGACAGATGTAAGGTTATGCTTCTGCGGTCACGACATTCTGAGGAATCAGAGCAGGCTGTGCAGCGGGGACAGAAGGATGGTGAAGAAAATTGGCAGCATGTGACCTCCAGAAGAAGAAAGAGCAGCGTCCATGTACCAGCAATGCAGATACAGGTGAGCAACTGTTTTCATGTTCTCTCCACAGGTACTAATGCGGATAGTGGACTAGATGATACAGCTGAGGGAAGGGAGCAGAAGGAGACTCCACCGATTGGAAGGCATGAGATGCATTGTCCTAGGGGTGTTCCACGACCACCGCTCCCAAGAGAAGGAGGCGGGTGGTGGTTGTTGGGGACTCCCTTCTCAGGGGACTGAGTCATCTATCTGCCATCCCGACTGAGAAAACCGAGAAGTGTGCTGCTTGCCAAGAGCTAGGATTCACGATGTGACGGCGAGACTGCCGAGACCCATCAAGCCCTCGGATGGCTACCCCTTCCTGCTTCTCCACGTGCGCACCAATGATACTGCCAAGAATGACCTTGAGCAGATCACTGCAGACTCTGGGAAGAAGGATAAAGGAGTTTGAGGTGCAAGTGATGTTCTCGTCCGTCCTCCCTGTGGAAGGAAAAGGCCCAGGTAGAGACCGTCGAATCGTGGAAATCAACGAATGGCTATGTAGGTGGTGTCGGAGAGAAGGTTTGGGATTCTTTGACCAGGGATGGTGTTCCAAGAAGAAGGATTGCTAGGTGGAGACGGGCTCCACCTAACGAAGAGAGGGAAGAGCATCTTTGCAAGCAGGCTGGCTAACCTAGTGAGGAGGGCTTTAAACTAGGTTCACCGGGGGTAGGAGACCAAAGCCCTGAGGTAAGTGGGGAAATGGCATACCGGGAGGAAGCAGAGCAGGAGAGTGCAAGAGGGGAGGATTCCTGCCTCATACTGAGAAAGCAGGATGATCAGCGAGTTATCTTAAGTGCCTTTACACAAATGCAAGAAGTCTGGGAAACAAGCAGGGAGAACTGGAAGTCCTGGCACAGTCAAGAAATTATGATGTGATTGGAATAACAGAGACTTGGTGGGATAACTCACATGACTGGAGTCCTGTCATGGATGGATATAAATTGTTCAGGAAGGACAGGCAGGGGAGGAAAAGGTAGGGGAGTTGCATTGTGTGTAAGAGAGCAGTATGATTGCTCAGAGCTCCGGTATGAAACTGCAGAAAAACCTGAGTCTCTGGATTAAGTTTAGAAGTATGGGCAACAAGGGTGATGTCGTGATGGGAGTCTGCTATAGACCACCAGACCAGGGAGATGAGGTGGACGAGGCTTTCTTCCAGCAACTAACAGAAGTTACTAGATCACAGGCCCTGGTTCTCATGGGAGATGTCAATCACCCTGATATCTGCTGGGAGAGCAATACAGCGGTGCACAGAGAATCCAGGAAGTTTTTGGAAAGTGTAGGGGACAATTTCCTGGTGCAAGTGCTGGAGGAATCAAGTAGGGGCAGAGGTCTTCTTGACCTGCTGCTCACAAACAGGGAAGAATTAGTAGGGGAAGCAAAAGTGGCTGGGAACCTGGCATGCAGTGACTATGGGATGATTGAGTTCAGGATCCTGACACAAGGAAGAAAGGAGAGCAGCAGAATACGGACTCTGGACTTCAGAAAAGCAGACTTTGACTCCCTCAGGGAACTGATGGGCAGGATCCCCTGGGAGAATAACATGATGGGAAGGAGTCCAGGAGAGCTGGCTGAATTTTAAAGAATCCTTATTGAGGTTGCAGGAACAAACCATCCCAATGTGTAGAAACAATAGTAAATATGGCAGGCGACCAGCTTGGCTTAAGAGTGAAATCCTTGTTGATCTTAAATACAAAAAAGAAACTTACAAGAAGTGGAAGCTTGGACAAATGACCAGGGAGGAGTATAAAAATATTGCTCAGGCATGCAGGAGTGAAATCAGGAAGGCCAAATCACACTTGGAGTTGCAGCTAGCAAGAGATGTTAAGAGTAACAAGAAGTGTTTCTTCAGGTATGTTAGCAACAAGAAGGTCAAGGAAAGTGTGGGCCCCTTACTGAATGAGGGAGGCAACCTAATGACAGAGGATGTGGAAAAAGCTAATGTACTCAATGCTTTCTTTGCCTCTGTCTTCACGAACAAGGTCAGCTCCCAGACTGCTGCACTGGGCGGCACAGCATCAGGAGGAGGTAACCAGCCCTCTGTGGAGAAAGAAGTAGTTCAGGACTATTTAGAAAAGCTGGACAACCACAAGTCCATGGGGCCAGATGCGCTGCATCCGTGGGTGCTAAAGGAGTTGGCGGATGTGATTGCAGAGCTATTGGCCATTATCTTTGAAAACTCATGGCAATTGGGGGAGGTCCTGGATGACTGGAAAAAGGCTAATGTACTGCCCATCTTTAAAAAAGGGAAGGAGGAGGATCTGGGGAACTATAGCCTCACCTAAATCCTTAGAAAAATCATGGAGCAGGTACTAAAGGAATCAATTCTGAAGCACTTGGAGGAGAGGAAAGTGATCAGGACCAGTCAGTATGGATTCACCAAAGGCAAGTCATGCCTGACTAACCTAATTGCCTTCTATGATGAGATAACTGGCTCTGTGGATGAGGGGAAAGCAGTGGACGTGTTATTCCTTGACTTTAGCAAAACTTATGATACTGTCTCCCACAGTATTATTGCCACCAAGTTAAAGAAGTATGGGCTGGATGAATGGACTATAAGGTGGATAGAAAGCTGGCTAGATCACTGGGCTCAACGGGTAGTGATCAATGGCTCAATGTCTAGCTGGCAACCGGTATCAACCGCAGTGCCCCAAGGGTAGGTCCTGGGACCGGTTTTGTTCAATATCTTCATTAATGATCTGGAGGATGGTGTGGACTGCACTCTCAGCACGTTTGCAGATGACACTAAACTGGGAGGAGTGGTAGATACGCTGGAGGGTAGGGATAGGGTACAGAGGGACCTAGACAAATTGGAGGATTGGGCCAAAAGAAATCTGATGAGATTCAACAAGGACAAGTGCAGAGTCCTGCATTTAGGATGAAAGAATCCCATGCACTGCTACAGACTAGGGACCGAATGGCTAGGTAGTAGTTCTGCAGAAAAGGACCTCGCATTTCTAATCTTCATAGAAAGTCTGGTTTATAGTCCATTTGGCGTAGGGCTGGCAGGCTCCCTACCTGACTCCGTGTGGCTCCCTGGAAGCGTCGACATGTCCCTGCTGCTCCTAGGTGGAGGAATGGCCACAAGGGGTTTGGAGTGCAGGAGGGGGCTGCAGGGCTGGGGGTTGGGGTGCTGTGTGTGTGTGGGGCATGGGCTCTGGGAGGGGGCTTGGGGCAGGGGCTTGGGGTGTAGGAGGGGGCTTGGGGTGCTGGATCCAGGCCGCGCTCACCTCGGGCGGCACCCCACAAGCGGCGACCTGTTCTGGCTGCTCCTAGATGGAGGTGCAGCAGGCAGCTCTGCACGCTGCCCCCGTCCACAGGCACTGCCCCCGCAGCTCCCATTAGCTGCAGTTCCTGGCCAATGGGAGCTGCGGAGCCAGTGCTCAGGATGGGCGGGGGCAGCACGCCATGCCTCTGCCTAGGAGCAACTGGCACAGGTCATCGCTTGTGGGAAGCCGCCCGAGTTGAGTGCCCCCACGGATCCTGCATCCTAAGCCCCTGCCCCAAGTCCCCGCCTGAATCCTAATTCCCTCATAGAGTCCGTGCCCTGCACCCCCCCTGCATCCCAATTCTCTTCCCCAAGCCCCCTCCTGCACCCAAACTCCCACCCAGAGCCTGTGCCCCGCATCCCCTCCCCCCCCCTAGCCCCGCCCCCCCCCCCCCCGCACCCAAACTCCCTCCATCTTAATTAACCAGCATTTTTCACCTACTGGCACCTCCCATTCCCCCAGCATGCCAGATAAAAAAGCTCCTACTGTATCTTTTTTGAGATGGAGCGACCATATCTGCATGCAGTATTCAAGATGTGGGTGTACTAGAGGCAATATGATATTTTCTATCTTATTATCTATCCCTTTCCTAATGATTTCCAACATTCTGTTAGCTTTTTTGACTGCCACTGCACATTGAGTGGATGTTTTCAGAGGGATAGCTGAGTGGTTTGAGCATTGGCCTGCTAAACTCAGGATTGTGAGTTCAATTCTTGAGGGGGCCACTTAGGGATTTGGGGCAAAAACAGTACTTGGTCCTGCTAGTGAAGGCAGAGGCTAGACTCAATGATCTTTCAAGGTCCCTTCCAGTTCTAGGAAATAGGATATCTCCTTTAATTTATTTTATTATTTATAACTGGAGGGTGGTTAAGCACTGGAATGGGTTACCTAGGGAGGTGGTGGAATCTCCTTCCTTAGAGGTTTTTAAGGTCAGGCTTGACAAAGCCCTGGCTGGGATGATTTAGTTGGGAATTGGTCCTGCTTTGAGCAGGGGGTTGGACTAGATGACCTCCTGAGGTCCCTTCCAACCCTGATATTCTAGGATTCTAACTATCCACAATGACTCCAAGATCTCTTTCTTGAGTGGTAACAGCTAATTTAGACCCCATCATTTTATACGTACCATTGGGATTATGTTTTCCACTGTACATTATTTTGCATTTATCAACACTGAATTTCATCTGCTATTTTGTTGCCCACTAACCCAGTTTTGTGAGATCCCTTTGTAACTCTTTTAGTCTGCTTTGGACTTAGCTATTGTGAGTAGCTTTGTATCACCTGCAACTTTTGACACCTCACTGTTTACCCCTTTTCCCAGATCATTTATGAATATGTTGAACAGTACTGATCCCAGTACAGACCCCTGGGGGAAACCACTATTTACCTCTCTCCATTCTGAAAACTGACCATTTATACCTACCCTTTGTTTCCTATCTTGTAACTAGTTACTGATCCATGAGAGGATCAACCAGAACTGAGGAGAGCTGGATTCTATGCCTGGTTCTGTTACTGACTTCCTTTGTGATATATTAGGTATGAGGAGGTGGCCACTAATTTGGGCCTTAATCTGTCTGGCCAAATTCTACAAAGGTATTTAGGCATCTAAACCTCAGATTTAGGTGCCTGAATCCAAGTTTTAGTAGGGTTACCATATTTTGTGCCTCCAAATGGAGGACACTCCACGGGGCCCCGCCCACGCCCCAACTCCGCCCCCTCCCCAAAGTCTCCGCCCCCTCCCCTGCTTCCCGCGAACATTTGATTCGTGGGAAGCCTGAAGCAGGTAAGGGGGAGTGTGGGGGAGGAGGCGCGGCCCAGGCTAGCCCCCCGGTGGCTCCAGCCTGGGTCGGCTCGGGCCCTGGGGTGCCAGCCCCGGCCCCCGGCTGACCACCCCCGGCCCGCCCAGCACTGCCGGCCCCCGGCGGCCCAGCGCACCGCCCGGCCCCGCGATCCCGGACCGGCTCCCGGCCCCGCGGCCCAGCGCACCCCCCCACTATCCCGGACCGGCTCCCGGCCCTGCGGCCCAGCGCACCCCCCGGCGGCCCGGACCGGCTCCCGGCCCAGCGCCCCCCCCCCCCCCCCGCTACCCCGGACCGGCTCCCGGCCCGGCCCCGCACCGGCCCCGGCCAAAGAGGCCCCGGCCGAGCCCTCCCGATTTTCCCGGACATGCCCGGCTTTTGGGGATTTCCCCCCGGACGGGGATTTGAGCCCCCAAAAGCCGGACATGTCCGGGAAAATCCGGACGTATGGTAACCCTAAGTTTTAGGTACCATTACAATCCACAAAACTTCTGCTCGGATGCGGCCAAACCCTATAGACACCTAAACTGCTGCTGTAAACATTCCCTAGACATCTGAGGGGCTGTGTTTTCAAACTTTTAGCCCAGTTCTTAGAGCACTTGCCTGGGATGTGGGAGACCCAGGTTCAATTCCCCCTTCTTCCTGATAGGGAGAAAGGATTTGTGTATAAATAAAGACTCATTGGAGCAGGGGGACTGGACCAGACCCTGGGTCTCCTAGCTGGGTGCCCTAGTCACCAGACTATACTCTTTTTGTCTCAGGTCCAGCCCCCTGCCCCCACTAGCAGGACACAGTGGAACAGCTTCAACAGGACAAATTGAGGGAGCCTATACAACTTGCAATGATTATGGTGACCAGTGTAACACAGGCTTTCATCAGAGACCTTACATGGCATTATTTGGTGGGCTAGTATGTAGAATCCAGATGCAGGGGATCTTTCTAACCCTCATGTACCCCTGTGCCCTCTGCCAGTTGTCACAAAGAGCTCCCTGGATCACAGAGACCTCTGTTCAAATCCTTTTGCCACCTCAGGCAGAGGGGGGAAATTGAACATTGGTCTCCCAGGTGAGTGCTCTAACCACTGGCCTAAAAGTTATAAGGTGAGTGGCCATTTTGTGTGGAGTGAGGCCAGAAACACCTAATGTGCCTGACTCCAGGAGCGGGATTCCTGTTTGTGGACAGCTAGCAGAGATAGATGCTTCCCTACAGCCTGGACTTAGGTGCCTAGCTCTGTGAAAGGAGCAGAGCTTAGGACACAATGATCTCATCAACATCTACCATTGGTGAGCTCAGGCACCTCCCTGCCTAGCACGCTGGCTTTGTGGATCATATTCTTAGACCTGGTCTAGTCTACAATGTTAGGTTTATGTAAGTTGTCTTGTGTTGACAAATTTGTGCTTGTACTGATACATTGGCTGGAGAAAAATGTGAGTAAGTACCCTGTTATGGAGACACAGTAAAACCACCTGCCTGAACAGCATAGACCCATGGTCAACCTTCTGAGGTTGAGACAGTATGAGGGTAGACACTGCATGAGCTGTGTTGACTCTAACAGTCCTCCAGCAGCTGTCCTACAATGCCCCATTCCTTGCAACTGTGACCACTCTGGTCAAATTGTAAACTCCATGGCTCAGGGGTCATAGAAACTGGAAGCCAGCAACCTCTTTAAGCTCCCCCATGTATTTTTGAAATACTTGTGCCTGATTGCCCATCTTGGCAAGCACACCTAGCAGCTCTCTCTTGTTTTGTGTAAGTGCCCAACCAACCATGCTAACTGCACACATCAGACATGCTCCTGCCTGGAGTAGACAGGAGGTATTGGATCTCCGGGGCATGTGGGGAGAAGAGGCTGTGCAAGCTCAGCTACAGAGCAGTCATAGAAATATAGCAATCTATGAAAAGATTGCAGGCAAAGGGATATAACAGGGATCAGCACCAGTGCCATGTAAAAGAGAAGGAACTGAATCAGGCATACTGCAAGCACAGGGAGGCCAACAATCAATCGGATGCTGAGAAGCAGACCTGCTGCTTTACAACAAGATGCATGCCACCCTGCAGACCATTGTGAATACCTCGGAAGAGCCCAAGACAGAGATCCCTGCCATTGTAGAACTGATGAATGAAATTGTTTTTAATTGTTCACTTTATTAATGTAACTTCATAAGTAAAGTTTTATGACTGAAACAATATTCAGTCATAAAACCTGTTACCCCAATAATTGGCTAATTAACAATTAAGATGCTTGTTAAGAGCCATAGCTGTTCAGTCAGCTGCCTTTGTAAGTTTCACTATCAATCCAATTCCTGCTTAAATCACTAAGACTTGCACTGTTTCAGTATTGTAACTTCTGTTCACCATTTATTACACTTGCCTACAGTGTAACTTCTGTTTACTGTGTGCCATCCATTATACTTGACTATATTGTAACTTCTGTTCACTGTTTGCCATATTGTAATTCAAACCCCATTTTAAAACGCTTACTCCATTTTGTAAGGGCTTGCTGCAACCTTCATTTTTGCAAACTCTGCTGTAATCTTATTAGTTTAGTTTAGATGTGTGAATGAGGTGTATGTATGGATGATGGAATCAACCTCCAACCCCAGCCTGTCCTGATTAAATAGAGTTCAAACACCAACGGCTGAAGATGCAGACAAGAGCCCTAACAAAGTAAGAAGAATCCACCCTAAAAAGAAAAGGTACAATAAAAGGAAGATCAAAGCCCGGTCCGAGTCTGAAAGTCATGTCTGCAATTGACGGGTGATCAATCACCAAACCTGAAGGCAGCGTGACACAGCAAGACCTATAGACTCTGGATTCAAACTAAAGCCTACAAAAAGAATGGGTGAGATGGAAAACTTTGGAGGAGGGTAACATTCTGCTGCCAACATGGAAGGGCATAGGTGCATGCCCAACAGAGACCCAGCTCGTCCTTGTGCCCAGCTTTCCTGGCCAGTTAGCCTTCACAAGCTACAAACTCAAGCCACAGACTCAAGCAGGACTGGTAACTATGCAGCAGCTGCAGAACATCTGATGGATGTGTGTGTGTAAATGTGTGTGTGTATAGGTATTAGGTATAATGTGTGTGTGTATAAGGATTAAGATATTAGTTATTGGTCATACATCAAATTGTTATCATAATAAATGTGACATCTTTATCTTGTCCCCTTTAATAAGATCCTGCTAGTTTTTATTGGTATAACACCATGAACACCAAGAGAGGGGCGATGCAGTGGGCGGGTCCAGCCAGTAGAAAGTTTCAGCTGGCCTGATTGGCTGAATGTACCCCAACTCACTAATGTATCTGTATCTAAAAGCTTTAATGTAAGAGATCAATAGAAAGTTAATAACATACTGATCATTAGTATTATTACGTGGTTTATATATAGAAGAGAAATTCAAAATTACAAACATATTGGACATTACATGTCTGCCAGGTGAGGCTAAAGTTACTCCACCCTAGACAAAGAAATGTGGTAGAGCCACCTGCAAGGCATCTCCAAGGTACATTAAGAGACAAGGGAAATGCAAATTACGTGGAAGGTAATCAGGACAGCTGGGGGAGGAGATTGCAAGAAACAGATCAAATTGCATTTTAGCAAATAGCAGCAGGGGAAGAAACCAGCCTGGAGATTCCTTCACCAGGAGACACTGTGTCATCTTCCTCAGAGCTTGAATGAACATTATTTAAGGGGGTAATCTTCAGAAGAATCTATTTCAAAGGTTCACTGGATGAGAGGGGCAAAGAACCCAAGTGATCTTTCACCTAAGAAGACAAAGGAACTGAGCACTTTGGACTTTGTGGGAGATCCTGACCGAGGTGGTGGTCAGCTAATGTGCTGTATGGAAGATTGGTAAGAAAACTTCCTTGAACAAAGGCTGTAGCTTGTTTTGTTAAGTCCTAGCCTCTACAAAGTGTTTTACACTTTTATTTGCTTCTAACCATTTCTGTCCTTTGACCTGAACTCACTTAAAATCCTATTTCCTTTTGTTAATAAACTTGTTCTACTTTTAATCTAAACTAACCCCGGGCTGTGTTTGAATTCAAGCGAATGGTAACTCCAGTGAGTGGCAAGCTGTTGGGTTTTGTCTCTTTATAGGAGCAAACAAATCTGATTATTTCTCTGAGTGTTTCAAGAGAGGGATAGACACTGCAGAGCACAAGGTTTGGGTAAATTTTGGGATTGGAAGTATCTTGGGTCATCTTGGCAGGTGTAACCAGAGTGTGGCTGGGGTGTAACAAGCAGGCTGCTGGAATCAGAATTGCTGATTCAGAACTGCTTCACCCACACACTGTGCAGGCTTGTATGCTCGCTGGGAGCATCGAGACAGGAGAACCACAGCTGCAGATCCTTTTGAAAAACACTTAGGGTTACAGGGCAGGCAGTGACACAACCCCTCACTGGTCTGAATTGCACCTCAGCAGATGACAGTGTGCATGCATTACAAAGTGTAAATATAAAGATGGCACCCTGCCCACCCACAAATTAACAAGATTCAGTTATAAACTTTTCACTGTTTTTACTCATTTGAGAAGAGGTAGCAGTACAACAGAGGTTGAGTTGGCATCTGCTTTTCATTCCTCTGTTGGGTTAGGCAGGGCAGGGGAAGGGAGCATGTGGAGCAGTTTGTGTCCCTTGTATCCTCCTGAGGGATCTCAATTAAACTTTCATGGAGATACTCTGTAATCCTTTCCTGAAGGTTTCTAAGGATCGCTGCCTTATTTCTTCCTTCACGGTGTTATGCTTATAAGAAGCACACAGGATTTTTTTTCAGGGGAAAAGGCAATACGCTGCGTTTATTGAAGATACAACAATTAGCATATGCATTCAATCACACCTCCCCACACACACACAGTCCCGCCAGTCAATGTTATAGTTATTAGTCCAGAGTCCGGATCAATCTAGTGGCCAGCTAGGTTGATCACAGGTAGGTAGGAGCTGGGTTCTGTCGGTTGTGACATGATGCTCCAAGAAAATCTTGGCAGGACAAATACAAAGTTTCATGCAAGGCACCCTGTTTATATAGTGATTTTCCTTCATTGGGACCAATGAGTTTTGCACCGTCATGCTGTAATCAATTGTTGTTTGACAAGTGCTTGTTTTCTTAAATTGTCCTTCTCATTCTTTATCACAGCTATCTTGTCCCCATTGATAGGTGCCCTGTCTCATCTTTAGAGTCGTCAATCTGCCTTCATCTGACATTTCAATGGGGGAGTGTTGCAGCCTCCTGGTGCCCTTGTGTCTGTCTCTGGTTCCTCCTCGTACATCTGGCTCAGTGATGGCCTTCACACTTATCTCTTTATACGTACATTCCTCATTCACACAAAAAACAGAATTAATCTACAGAGAACATTTTAAACAGAAACATCAAGTTGCAATGCACAAGAAAACAATCCTGGCATTCTTTTACTTATTTTAAAATGCTCCTCCTCCAACTTACGTGGCTTTGGAAAGAAGACCAGTAAGTAAATAATTTGGCTTGAATGAAACAGAGATTACCTTGAGAAGGAAGGCTGGGTGCGGTCTTAGCTGGGCCTTGTCCTTGTAGAAGACCATGTATCATAGAATCATAGAATATCAGGGTTGGACTAGATGACCTCAGGAGGTCATCTAGTCCAACCCCTGCTCAAAGCAGGACCAATCCCCAACTAAAATAGTGTTTCCTAATATCCAACCTGGACCTCCCCCACTGACCATTGCTCCTTGTTCTGTCATCTGCCACCACTGAGAACAGCTGAGCTCCATCCTCTTTGGAACCCCCCTTCAGGTAGTTGAAGGCTGCTATCAAATCCCCCCTCATTCTTCTCTTCTGGAGACTAAACAACCCAGTTCCCTCAGCCGCTCCTCATAAGTCATGTGCTCCAGACCCCTAATCATTTTTGTTGCCCTCTGCTGGACTCTTTCCAATTTTTACTGATTTTGCCCCAGATCCCTAAGTGGCCCCCCTCAAGGATTGAACTCACAACCCTGGGTTTAGCAGGCCAATGTTCAAACCACTGAGCTATCCCTCATGTATGTAAGGAAGTTCCGAAGTGAGCGCCTGAATCTCGGATACCTGGTGGGCCAACGTCAGAGATTTCCCTATACCCTCCTTGGGGGGGTGTACACACACCCTGAATTTCCCCAACACGCTCCCCCTCCCCCCAGTTACATGCAGTGTTGCCTATTTAGTCACTGGTTGGAAATCTGAATTGAAATTGAAACATTAATACACACTTTAAAAGCATATACAGTATATGAGAAAATACTTGTACCCGAGAAAGCATAATGGGTTTGAAAAGCATGAACAAAGACTAGCTTCCTCATATAGCTGTTATTTATAACAATGTCGGCACATTTGTTTCGGCTATATTGACCTAACTAATATTTTCAAATTATTATTTATAAGCAAGGTCTAAATGAGCTCTCCCCTGACAGCTAGTGATGAGCCAGTGGAAAGGCTTCAGGACCAGACTCTATTTACATGAACTCACCTACTCTGCCTAGGTATCCAGCCGACAGAGCTGTGCTACCCAAGTTTTGGCTGCCGTGATTCTGAGACAACAGGTCTTCCCTGAGCGGCATCTGGAACGGGGTCGCCACTGAGAGGTCCAGCAAAGTGCTGAACCAGTTGGTTCAGCCACACTGGCACTATGTGGGTGACATTTGCCCTGTCCTGTTTGATCTTCATGAGGACCCTGGGGAGCAATGGCACAGGAGCAGGAAGGCATCCAACAGGGATCCCCTTTCCCTGCCCTTGAACAAGCAGAAGAAATGGCATTTTCTGTTGTGCCTGGACGCAAATAGGTCCACCTGGGGAGTTTCCCACCTGTGCAAGATAGAACTGACCACCGCTGGATGGAGGGACCACTCGCGGTGAGATGAGAATGTCCTGCTGAGGCAGTCTGGCCAAGCGTTCCTGACCCCTGGGAGGTGAGCGTCCACAAGATGGATGTCGTGCTGCAGACAGAAGTTCCAGAGCCAGAGCGCTTCCTGACAGAGCGCAGACAACTGTTGATATAGAAGACCGTGGCCGTGTTGTCCATTAGGACCTGAACCACACTGCTTTGTATGTGAGGCAGAACGGCTTGGCAGGATATGTGAACCGCCTTGACATTGATGTGCAGGGACTGATCGTGACTGGACCCGTGGCCTTGAGTACTGAGGTCGCCCAGGTGGGCTACCCAACCCAGATCCAAAGCCTTGAGAGACTGGGGCCGCAAAGGGGACTCCTTCCAGCACCAAAGTGGGATCTTGCCACCAGGTGAGAGATGACAGTACGCTGTCCGGAACCCTGATCACCCAGTCCATGCTGTGCGGGTTCGGGACATAGATTGACGCTAGCCGGACCATGTAAGTGCATGCTGCCATGTGACCCAACAGTCTCAGGCAGGTGTGGACGGTGGTGAGTGGTTGGGCACGCAGAGACTAGATGAGGTCCACCATGGCTTGGAATCGAGTCTCGGATAGGAAGGGTCTGGCCCGAGTGGAGTTGAATACTGCCCCAATGAATTCTATACGTTGCACTGGGGTAAGGGTCGACTTTTTGTTGTTTATTATTAGGCCCAGGTCGTGGCAGGTGAAACAGACCAGATTGAGATGCTTCCACACCTGATCCACACCTTATCAACCAGTCGTCGAGGTATGGGTAGATTTGGACTCCCTGATGTTGCAGGTAAGTGGCCACTGGCGCTATACACTTTGTGAACACTTTCAGGGCCAACAAGAGACCACAGGGCATCGCCATGAACTGGAAATGGCGCTGGCCTAACATGAAACAGAGGAAACGTTGGTGCCCCAGCAAGATGGAAATATGGAAGTAGGCATCCTTTAAATTGAGGGCAGCGTATCAGTCTCCCGGATCCAGGGAGGGAATAACAGAGGCCAGAGAGACCATATGAAACGTCAACATTTTGACAGACTTGTTGAGGCAACACATGTCTAGAATAGGTCTGAGGCCCCCTTTTGCCTTCGGAATTAGGAAGTAGCAGGAGTAAAATCCTCTTTCTTCCATGTTTTGTGGAACCTTTTCTACTGCTCCTAGGCACAAGAGGTTTTTGATCTCCTGAACGAGGAGTTGCTTGTGAGAAGGGTCTCTGAAGAGGGATGGGGAAGTGGGGTGGAAGGGTTGGTCGGCTATAAACTGCAGGGTATAGCCTAATGAGACAATGTCGAGCACCCAGCGGTCCGAGGTCATATGGCACCAGGCCAACAGGAAAGGGCGAAGGCAGTTGAGGAAGACAGGGAGCGGATCTGGTGCACTGACTGCGGCGTCGTCCTTGGGCGCACCCTCAAAATGACTCCTTTTGGCTGCCCTGGTCCCTGGAAGGACCAAGCTGGGCAGGTGGATGAGATGATGACTGGTGGCATGGCTTAAAACCCATTGTGATGCTCTGTACCTAGGGGAAACACTCTACACCCCCATGTTCATCCTTATAATATGATTGTGTGGTATCCAATGCAAAGTTTGTCATGTTGGGTGTCTTTGGAAGGCTCCAGATGCACTAAGCATTGTTGTTATAGGCTGTAATTTCATGTATATAGTTGTGAGGCTGAAAATGTGTCCTCATGGCTTAAAACAAGCCCAGGAAAAACTCCAAGAGCAGAGGGGCAGTTCACACCTCATCAGGGCATGTATGGGAATGGGACAAACCCAACCCAGCCTCACAGGAACAAAGGACACTGGCCTAGGCAGCAACAAAGGATCTGTTGGACTCTCGAGTGAGTCACCCCCCCTTCCCTTGGTCAGTTTGGGACAACGATAAGGTAATGCTCACCTGACTCTGAAGGGGGGGGTAAGCTAAGAGGGAAGAAAGGACATAATAAAAGGGAGAGATGTTTGCCATGCTCTTCCTCTCTCTTCTACCTCCATCTACAGACATCACCACTAGGCGACTGAAGCGCTGATCAAAGGGGAAAGCCTGGCTGAAGGGCAACCAGCCAGCCTGTGGTGTGAAGCATCTAAGTTTGTAAGGGCATTGAAAGTGGTTAAGATCAGCTTAGAATGGTTTTGCTTTTATTTCATTTGACCAAATCTGACTTGTTGTGCTTTGACTTATAATCACTTAAAATCTACCTTTGTAGTTAATAAATGTATTTGTTTATTCTACCTGAAGCAGTGCATTTGGTTTGAAGCATGTCAGAGACTCCCCTTGGGATAACAAGCCTGGTACATATCAATTTATTTGTTAAATTGACGAACTCATATAAGCTTGCAGCATCCAGCGGGCATAATGGGACACTGCAAGATGGAGGTTCCTAGTGTTGTGTCTGGGACTGGAGATATCGGCTAGTGTCATTCACTTGCAAGTAGCTGGGAGCAGCTTACATGCCAGAGGCTGTGCGTGAACAGCCCAGGAGTGGGGGTTCTCACAGCAGAGCAGGGTAAGGCTGGCTCCCAGAGTCAAGGATTGGAGTGACCTAGCAGATCACCAGTCCGGATAACACTGGAGGGGAACGTCACAGCCATCTTTGTCCTTTTTGTAGGAGCCGGAATGAGAGGTACCCCAAGATCTTGACAACAGTGGAGGGCAGAACAACTTTCTAGCCTGCTGAGGAGTATGCAGGCCCAAGGAGCAGACGGTGGCCCAGGAGTCTTTAAGGCAATGGAGTCTTGCATCAGTTAGCTCCAAGAATAGCCCTGTTTCCTCAAAAGGGAGGTCCTGGAGAGTAGTTTGCATCTCCTGGGACAGCCCGGAGGTCTGTAACCAGGAGCTGCACCTCATGACTATCGCAGAGGTGACCACTCTGGACACCTTGCCCTCTTCCACCAGAGTGGTGAACTCCTGCACCTGATCCTGTGGGAGGCTCTCTTTGAACTTGCTGACAGAGTCACACAGGTTGAAATTGTATCTGCCAAGTAGATCCTGATCATTAGAGATCCTAAATCGGAAGCTGGGTGTTGAGTAAATTTTTCTGCCAAATAAGTCCAATCTCTTGGCATCTTTATTTTTGGGGGTGCCACTTTGCCTGTCCCTGCTTGGCCCTTTCGTTGACAGCAGACATGACCAGGGACCCCGCAGGACAGTGCGTGTAAAGGTATTCATCCCCCTTGGCAGGGGCATAGTACTTCTTTTCTGCCTCCTTGGACATGGGCGGAATGGAAGATGGGGTCTGCCCCACCAACTTGGCGATCTTTAGGACCCCTGGGTGAACGGGCAATGCGACCCGGGCTGGGGCAGAGGAGGGAATGACATTGAAGAGGTCATCGGGTTTCTCAGCTAGCTCCTTAACCTCCAAGTTCAGGTTTGCCACCACCCTTTTAAGTAGGGCTTGGTGCTTCCTGAAGTCATTGGGGGTAGGGACTAGGTTTGCGAGGGCCCCACCATTGCCTCATCTGGGGACGATGAGGATGACTATACTGCCAGAGGGTACCGCTGGAGCCTCCCACAAAGTTGCCGCTTCGGATTTAATCCCTTGCTCCGACACCGGTGCTGGCTGTGCCGGCAGTAACTTGTGTGATGCAGCCTGGGAGGAGCAGTGGCAGTATGGTTCCAGCATAACAGCACCCTTCACGGGTTCCAGTATTGCCACTGGGCAGGCCATTGTCCTTGACCCTATGCCGGTGCCGCATGTGCCTTGCTGGGTTCCCGGCTAGGAGACTATTCACCCTCTACAGGGGAAGGGCTGAACTCTCCCTTCGACCCGGACCACTATCCTTCTGGTGACCAGGGCGGGGCTGTGGAAGACTGAGTCTGTCGACTGACTCTCATTGGCGACCAGTACGGGGAAGGTGAGGGCCAGTGCCTGCCCAAAGAATGGTACTGGAGTCCTGGTGACTGGCGCCGCAACCAGGAATGGTCTCGTGCTGGAGAGGATCGATGCCTGGGAGATCTGTGAGGTGATGGCGACTGGCGTATTGGCGATCTCCGGCAGGAGGACAGTTAGTACTGAGAGTACGGGGATTGGCATCGTGACTCCGGAGTTCCATGTCTGGTAGGCGGGGATGGTGGTGTCGGAGAGCTGGGCTTCCTGGCCAGAGACTGAGGTTGCAGTACCAGGGTCCTTGGCTGTGGTGAAGGGGAACGACACCTGCAGTCCAGGAACCGGGGACATTCCACTGTCCCATAACTGGCTTGGTCGTCTGAACCGGTGTCTTGGCAAGATTTGCCTGCAGCCAGGCCTCTGTGGTGCTGGTCAGCCTAACAGATCTTTGGCCACTAGGCCCGCCTTGGGCGCAGATGGCCCTGCGATAGGCTGGGACCCCCTACTGCTCACCAGAGTTGGAGTTGGGGCATTGGGGAACCCCAACCCCCCTATACCCACCTTGCCTCAGTGGCTACTGCCAGTCATCATCTAGCCCCTTCTCTCAGGGGCAAATTGCAGTCTGAAATGGCCAATTATCACTGGCAAGGGGTTAGGCCTGCTGCCTTTTCTTACTCTGGCTGCCTCCCTGCAGCCCTAGTACCTCAGGCCTTTGCCACAAGGCCTCAGCCTGGGAGATTGCCAGGCCAGAGCTCCCCAGCTCAGCCTGCTCTTTCCCAATACTGCTCTGGCCAAGGTACCCTTGTCTCTACCAAGCAGCTAGGTCCTTCTTGCTCCACTGCTGGAGCAAGACTCACCTCCTTCTCCCCAGGAGCCTTTCTTATACTGGCCCAGCCGGGCCCTGATTGGCTGCCTCAAGCCCACTCGTGATTGGCTCCCCGGGGAAGCCCTTTCCCAGGGCTGGTTTTAACCCGTTCCAAACTGGAGTAGGGGTGATGCCCTGCTACAGTGAGACAGAGAGTCTGTGTGTGTGTGTGTGTGTGAGAGAGAGAGAGAGAGAGAGACACACACACACACACACAGACTGTGTGTGTGTGTTGGCTGCTGAGGAAGTCTATGAGAGACCGTTCGCTCTCTTTAAGGCACTCACCAGAAGGCTTGTTCAGACTGCAGCACCTGCCAACAGCTCCATCCAGCTTCTGAGCCCTGTCCCCCTTCCCCTGCTCTGCGACGATGGGGTATATGGGCGGGAGGATGGGGACACACTGACATCAGCACCATGCCCCTCCTCCCCTGGCTCTGCACAGCAAGCAGGAGGTTGTCCTAGGAGCAGCTGGCCAAGGGCTCCAAGGCAGAGGGCAGGAGCAATGCAGCTGCAGAGCAACAGGGGGAGGGGCTCTGCTAATCAAGTGTGCAGCACTTGATTGACTCTTGGGCGGCCACGTGGCCACACAACTTAGAGGGAAGACAGGACACCAGTAGCAGCAGTGCCCTCTGTGCCTTTGTTACCATCAGGTGTGAGATATCAGCCAAAATCACCACTGCCTGTGGAAAATAGAGCTAATATTCAGTGCCATTATCCTAGGCACATACCCATGGAATCGGGGCTGAAATTTTATTGTTTCATGCAACAAAAGTTCTCCCCTGCTCTGCCCGCTCACCTAGTGGGCCATATTCAGCATGGTTGGTGCTGGAGAGCAGTGCTGAAGTGTCAATAAGCATGTCTTATTAAAAGTTTACATGGGAATAAGGGAAGGGAGTTTTGAAACTTATCTTTCCCTTTGAGTTGTCACTGTAAATCTAATGATACATCTGTCTGTTTTTATCAGCAGTTGCTGCCATTGCAGCCCCCCCCCCCCCAATACACACACACCTGCAGAACACTTGACCCTGATGAGGAACAGAAAGAGGACTAGGGAGGACATGGTCACTGAGATCTGGCAAGCCAGTGTGGCATTGGACCACAAACATCAGGAAAGGAGAGGGAGATGCATTAGGACATAATAGGTCTTCTCAGGCAACAAACCCAAATGCTGCAGACCCTGGTTGATCTACAGGTCCAAAAATTCTAGACTCCCCACCTTTTGCAATCCTTGGACAACTCCATGGTAGCAGCTCCCTATGCTCCCCAACAAACCATGTGGCATCATGGGCCGCATCCTTACCCCTTCCACTCCACACAAGGTGACAGCAAGGAAAACCCCAGCTCCATATATACTGACCTGTGAGAACCACAGCTGATGTATGTGTAGCCACAATGGACTACATTTGTGTACTAAAATGGACCAAAATGTTTGCTGCCTTTCCAATTTTAAAGGTCCATTCTGTTAATTTATGTTAAAAGTTTGTGTTGTATTGCATGCTGTTTTTTGCCACTCAATAAACTTCAATTTTTGGAGAATAAAATTATTTGTATTACTTCACATGATGTATTGCAGAATGCATAGGAGTATTAAATCCTCACAATACTTGTAAATGTACAGCAAGCACCTCAGAACTCATAGGTTCAGGCAAATGGGTGAGGTAATACCTTTTATTGGACCAACTTCTGTTGGTGAGAAAGACAAGCTTTCGAGCTTACACAGAGCTCTTCTTCAGGTCTGAGAAACTAACTCAGCGTCACTGCTAAATACAAGGTGGAACAGATTATTTAGCATAAGTAGTTAACACATATTTCAAGGGACCATTCACAGTAAAGTGGCCCGTTAAAACCCCTCCAGTCAAAGGTGGGAAGGGGGCAGGGAAGCAGCTGGGAGATGGTTGTTAGTGGGTTACAGAATGTTGTAATAAGCCATAAATCCAGTGTGTCTATTCAGTCCATGATTTTTAGTATCTTGTAAACTTGAATTTAAGCTCCCAGGCTCATCTTTGGAAAGTGTTGTGCAGATTTCCTTTGAGGATGAGGACTGATAGGTCAGATATAGTGATCTTTGTGAAAAGTTTTCACTCACAGATGTTTTTCTCTTTTGTCATTTTCCTGTGTGAGTTTGTTTGAAAGCATAGTGATTGTCTGGTTTCACCCTCATAGCTGCTATTGGGACATTTAGTGCACTGGATGAGGTACACGACATATTGTGATAGGCATGTCTAGGACCCTTGGATCTTGAAAGGTGTGTTGTGGAGGGTGTTGATTATTATGGCAGGCCTGGGCTGCACATGAACTGCTGGCTGGGGGAGGCTAGCCTCAAGCCCTGCCCCTTCTGCGTCCCCCACCGCCAGAGCCCAGAGCTCCCTCCACCACAACCACCAGCTCCTGCCCCAGGCTAGTGCCCCCAGCCCTGGAGTGCCCCCAACCCCTCCCAGCCCTGGAGCAACAGGAGGGCGGGTGGTGCAGATGAAGCCCCCCTTGCTCCAAACCGACAGGGTGGGCAGTGCAGCCGCAGCACCCCCAGCCCCAGCGTGACAGGAGGGTGGGTGGTGCGGCTGCATCCCCCCCGTCCCGGAGCGATCGGAGAGCTGGTGGTGTGGCCGCAGCCCCCCTCCCCTCCCAGCCCCAGAGCATAGGGAGGGCAGGTGGCACGGCCAAAGCTGGTGCCACCCCACAGGGAGACTGGAGCTGTGCCGAGCAAGCAGGAAGGAGGGTCCTGGGGCATAGCATGGGCAGGGGCCACACCTGGCTGTTTCGGGAGGAACAGCCTCCCTCAGCCTATGATACCTGTTGTTCTGGCAGGATCTGGCACTGCTTTCAGTTGGTGCTTCCTGGTCTGTGGGGAGCTTGCTTCTGATGATGAGCTTTGAGAAATTGTGGGGTTGTTTGAGACAGCTACAACATCACTGCATAGATTAGGAAAATACAGTCATATTTTTATGGCAAGCACCACACAATTCCTAACAGCACCCAAAGCTCCAGGCCCAAAGAACAGTCTAGCACAGAACACTACTCTGGCTGACCATAAAAATGTTCTGTCAAAGCCTCCCTCAGCTACATAGCTCCACATTAAACTCTTGTGATGGCCCTTGTGTCTGGCTATTTAAAGACAGCAGACAACAGTTCCACGTCCATTCTGGGGGCAGCTTTTCCTCCTTTGACTCTCAGATATTATGCAGGACACAAGAGGCAGCTATAACCATTGGGATATTTACTCTCACTGAGATCCAACCTAGTACGTAAACACCGCCAGAGTCCCTTCAGCCCACTAAATACACATCCAACTGTCATTCTGCATCTGCTGAGCTGGTAATTGATTCTGCTTTTGGTGTTATTGAGATGGTAGGTGTACAGCTTGATGTGCCTGGGGAGCAATGGATAGGCTGGGTCCCCAGAATCAGTACTGGTTTTTGCGTATCATCAATAATAATCCCTAGGTTCAGGAAGAATGTCCCTGCTTGAAGCTTGTATACATTCTTCCTTTTAATTCATGCTATTAGGTAGCAAATGGTTAATATATTCTGAGAAGTTATAGATTATGGGAAGTTTATGCATAATCATTTGGGTTTTTTTGTGTGTGTGTGTCTTGTCAGTTTTTTTCCTACTAATATTTAATTACTTACTTAATTAATTGTGTGTGTGTGTGTGTATATATATATATACACACACACACACACACACACAGAAAAACAAATAATTATGCATAAACTTCCCATAATCCATAACTTCTCAGAATATATTAACCATTTGCTACCTAATTTTAGCTACATGTAAAACATTTAATTATATATATATAGCATGAATTATTAAAATATAAAATCAATTATTTGTATTACACAATTTACAAATAAACTGAATTTGTTTAATAAAATCCAATTAGTTAAAGAAACATTATTAAGATAAAGAATAGAAGCTGTCAAGGCTGCTTCCCCACTCTGAACTTTAGGGTACAAATGTGGGGGCCTGCATGAAAACTTCTAAGCTGAACTACCAGCTTCGATCTGGTCCACTGCCGCCACCACTCCCAAAGTGCTAATTCCCTTCCCTGGGTAGCCTTGAGAGACTCTTCACCAATTCCCTGGTGAATACAGATCCAAACCCCTTGGATCTTAAAACAAGGAGAAATTAACCATCCCCCTCCTTTCTCCCACCAACTCCTGGTGGATCATGATCCAACCCCCTTGGATCTAAAAACAAGGAAAAATCAATCAGGTTCTTAAAAAGAAGGCTTTTAATTAAAGAAAAAGGTAAAAATCATCTCTGTAAAATCAGGATGGAAAATAACTTTACAGGGTAATCAAACTTAAAGAGTCCAGAGGACCCCCCTCTAGCCTTAGGTTCAAAGTTACAGCAAACAGAGATAAACACTCGAGCAAAAAGGTACATTTACAAGTTGAGAAAACAAAGATAAAAACTAACACGCCTTGCCTGGCTGTTTACTTACAAGTTTGAAATATGAGAGACTTGTTCAGAAAGATTTGGAGAACCTGGATTGATGTCTGGTCCCTCTCAGTCCCAAGAGCGAACGAACCCCCAAAACAAAGAGCACAAACAAAAACTTTCCCCCCACCAAGATTTGAAAGTATCGTGTCCCCTTATTGGTCCTTTGGGTCAGGTGTCAGCCAGGCTACCTGAGCTTCTTAACCCTTTACAGGTAAAAGGATTTTGGAGTCTCTGGCCAGGAGAGATTTTATGGTACTGTACACAGGAGGGCTGTTACCCTTCCCTTTATAGTTATGACACGCCCCCCAAATCACAGATAGTGTTGGACAGCCGGTTCCACACTGGCTGTGATTTCTTCCTGGAGCTCTAGGAGAAAACAGAGTTAATAAGACACATGCACCTTTAGACATACTACTGATTATATAAAAACTAACAATATGTTCCACACTCCAAGAACAATGTTTAACCAGTTGATTCTGGGAAACTTTCCCGGGAGGGTGCATCAGCCACTTTGTTAGAAGCTCCTGAAATGTGTTGTATTTCAAAATCGAAATCTTGGAGAGCTAAACTCCACCGAAGAAGTTTTTTGTTATTCCCCTTGGCGGTATGAAGCCACTGTAGCGCAGCATGATCTGTTCGTAGTTGGAAACGCCGTCCCCAAACGTATGGGCGTAGCTTTTCCAGCGCGTACACAATGGCGTAGCATTCCTTTTCGCTGATTGACCAGTGGCTTTCCCTCTCAGACAGTTTCTTGCTGAAAAACACAACAGGATGGAATTCTTGATCCAGTCCTTCCTGCATTAAAACTGCTCCCACGCCCCACTCGGATGCATCTGTGGTTACTAGGAACGGTTTGTCAAAGTCTGGGGCCCTTAGCACAGGGTCAGACATGAGTGTCGCCTTAAGCTGGTTAAAGGCCTTTTGACACTCATCAGTCCACTGAACTGCATTTGGCTGTTTCTTTCTGGTTAGGTCTGTCAGCGGGGCGGCGATTTGGCTGTAGTGTGGTACAAATCGCCTATAATATTCGGCCAAGCCTAAGAAGGATTGGACCTGTTTCTTTGACTTTGGAACAGGCCACTTTGGCTTGTAGGGGATTTATAGTTCCTTGACCCACCTGGTGCCCCAGGTAAGTCACTCTGTTTTGGCCTATTTGACACTTTTTAGCCTTAACAGTTAATCCTGCCTGCCTGATGTGCTCAAAGACTTTTTCCAGGTGCTTCAGGTGTTCTGCCCATGAATCAGAAAAAATGGCCACATCATCGAGGTAGACAACTGCAGAGTCTCCCAATCCCGCTAGGAGACTTTGAAAGGTGTGTTGTGGAGGGTGTTGATTATTATGGCAGGCCTGGGCTGCACATGAACTGCTGGCTGGGGGATGTCCAAAGACATCCTCAAGTCTTTGGAAGGTGGCAGGTGCATTTCGCAGCCCAAAAGGGAGTACATTGAATTCATACACCCCTGCCTGGGTGACGAAGGCTGACCTTTCCTTGGCGGGTTCATCTAGTGGTACTTGCCAGTACCCCTTGGTTAAGTCTAAAGTAGAGATGAATTGGGCATGTCCCAATTTCTCCAATAGCTCATCTGTGCGTGGCATTGGATAGTTGTCAGGACGAGTTACAGCATTTAGCTTACGGTAGTCTACGCAAAAGCGTATTTCCCCATCTGGTTTGGGAACTAGAACCACTGGAGATGCCCATGCACTCTTAGAGGGGCGGATTATACCCATCTGTAGCATGTCCTGGATCTCCTTTTTTATAGCAGTTTGGGCATGAGGTGACTCCTGGTAGGGCGGGGTTCTAATTGGGTGAGCATTACCTGTGTCAATAGAGTGGTATGCCCGTTCGGTCCATCCTGGAGTGGCTGAGAACATTGGTGCAAAGCTAGTGCACAGCTCCTTGATCTACTGCCGCTGCAGACGTCCAAGTGTCGCGGAGAGGTTCACCTCTTCCATGCCACCATCCCTTTTTCCTTCGTAGAAGACACCTTCAGGCCACTCCGCGTCATCTGTTTCCTGGGCTGTAAACTGGGAAACCTTTAATTCTCTGGAATAAAAGGGCTTAAGAGAATGAACATGGTATACCTTAGGCTTTATGTTGGAGGTGGGGGATGCTATGAGATAGTTAACAGCTCCTAGGCGCTCCTGGACCGTGAATGGTCCTTCCCACGACGCTTCCATTTTATGGGCCTGGAGCGCCTTTAAGACCATGACTTGGTCTCCTACTTTGAAGGACCGTTCTCGGGAATGTTTATCATACCAGGCCTTTTGCTCTTCCTGAGCATCCTTTAGGTTTTCTTTAGCAAGGGCTAAAGAGTGTCGGAGGGTGCTTTGTAGGTTGCTTACAAAGTCTAGAATGTTAGTTCCTGGAGAAGGCGTAAACCCCTCCCATTGCTGCTTCACCAACTGTAATGGCCCCTTAACCTTGCGGCCATACACAAGTTCAACTGGTGAAAACCCTAAACTGGGATGTGGTGCAGCCCTGTAGGCAAAAAGCAACTGCTGCAACACTAAGTCCCAATCATTGGAGTGTTCATTTATGAATGAACATGGCCCCCAAAGTTCCATTAAACCTCTCCACCAGGCCATTGGTTTGATGGTGGTAAGGGGTGGCAACCAAGTGATTCACCCCATGAGCTTCCCACAGGTTTTTCATGGTCCCTGCCAGGAAATTAGTTCCCGAATCTGTAAGGATGTCGGAGGGCCAACCTACCCTGGCAAAAATGTCTGCTAATGCCTGGCACACACTTTTAACCCTGGTGTTGCTTAAGGGTACTGCTTCCGGCCATCGGGTAGCAAAATCCATGAAAGTCAATATGTACTGCTTTCCTCTGGGTGTCTTCTTTGGGAAAGGACCCAGAATATCCACAGCTACTCGCTGAAATGGGACCTCAATTATGGGTAGTGGCTGGAGAGGGGCTTTGACCTGGTCTTGGGGCTTTCCCACTCGTTGGCACGCCTCACAAGACCGGACATAATTAGCAACGTTCTTGCCCATTCCCTCCCAGTGGAAGGACTTCCCCAACCGGTCTTTGGTTCTGTTCATCCCAGAATGGCCACTGGGATGATCATGGGCTAAGCTCAAGAGCTTTACCCGATACTTAGTGGGAACTACCAACTGTCTTTGAGGATGCCAGTCTTCCTGGTGTCCACCAGAAAGAGTCTCCTTGTATAAAAGTCCTTGTTCTACCACAAACCGGGATCGGTTAGAAGAGCTGAGAGGGGGTGGGGTGCTCCGTGCCGCCGCCCAAGCTTTCTGAAGGCTGTCATCTGCTTCCTGCTCAGCCTGGAACTGTTCCCTTGATGCTGGAGACATCAGTTCCTCCTTGGACTGTGGACTTGGGCTTGGTCCCTCTGGAAGCGATGCAGGTGCTGGGGCTGTTTCCATTGACTGTGAACTGCTGTCCGCTGGTGCACTATTTTGTATTTCAGGCTCTGGCTGAGCCTCTTGGGTAGGGTTATCTGCTGCTTCTGCCAGTTCAGGCTCGCTAGTGCCCTCTGGCTTTGGAGTTGTAGACGGGTTTGCAAGCACTGGACTCAGTGCTGGCAATGGTTCTGGTGCTGGTTGCGTTGCCAGTTCCGGTTCTGGGACTGGCTTTGGCTGGGTCTCTGGGATTGGATCCACTACGGCTGTTGCAGTCGTTGGCAGGGGATCCGGTTCCACCACCTTTGGCTGGGTCTCTGGTAACACAGACGGGGCCCTGGTGGACGGCTCAGGAACAGGGATGGGGGTGGAAGCTTGCTTAGCCTGGTTGTGACTATTCCCACCCTCTTGGCTAACTTTACATGGTTGGCCAAGTTTTCCCCCAGCAGCATGGGGATGGGATAATTGTCATAGACTGCAAAAGTCCACATTCCTGACCAGCCCTTGTACTGGAAATGCAACTTGGCTGTAGGCAAGGTTACAGACTGTGACATGAAGGGTTGAATTGTCACTGGAGCCTCTGGGTTGATGAGTTTGGGGTCCACTAGGGATTGGTGGATAGTCGACACTTGTGCCCCAGTGTCCCTCCACGCGATAACCTTCTTTCCACCCACTCTCAAGGTTTCCCTTCGCTCCGAGGGTATGAGAGAGGCATCTGGGCCTGGGGATCTTTGGTGTGATTGGGGTGTAATGAACTGTAATCGGTTGGGGTTCTTGGGGCAGTGAGCCTTTATATGTCCCAGTTCATTACATTTAAAACATCGCCCTGCTAAGGTATCACTGGGACGATGTTGGTGGAGACTGGTGTGGTGGGGTGAGAAGGCGTCCGGGGTTTCCCTTGGGATGTGGGTGGGGCCTTGGGTTGTCCCCGGTGGTAAGGTTTTGTTTCGGGTTGCCCCTTCTGATATTCGCTCCAACTGCTACTAGTTTTTTTTCTTTTCTGCCACCTCCACCCATTTGGCTCCAATCTCCCCTGCCTCAGTTACAGTTTTGGGCTTCCCATCTAGGATGTACCTTTCTATTTCCTCAGGAACACCTTCTAAAAACTGCTCCATTTGCATTAGGAAGGGCAACTCTTCCGTAGATTTAACATTTGCTCCTGATATCCAGGCATCCCAATTTTTCCCAATGTGGTAGGCATGTCGGGTAAATGACACATCGGATTTCCACCTTAAGGCTCTGAACTGCCGACGGGCATGCTCAGGTGTTAGCCCCATTCTAATTCTGGCCTTGTTTTTAAAAAGTTCATAACTGTTCATGTGTTCCTTAGGCATTTCAGCCGCCATCTCTGCTAAGGCGAACAGCAGAGGCTAACAGCAGGAGTTTGCTTGGGAGCTGTCCGAGAGGAGGTACGCTAAGTGCTGCATTAGGGGGGCTGTGTTGGTGAGTATCTGAGTGCCTGCTGCTGGGACAGTTGGTCAGTTTGACCGTGTGCTTGTTTGCTTGCTTGTTTGTTTGTTTGAAAAGTGTGAATTGGGAGTGCTTTGTTCCAGGTGGGCCTTGAGTGGGCCTGACTGGTATATAAGGGCAGTCAGCAGCGAACCAGCTGAGCGGCGAACAGCAGAGGCTAATGGCGGGAGTTTGCCTGGGAGTTCGCTTGGGGAGAGCTCACTGAGGCTTTCATCTGCAGGTTTCCCTGAGTAGTTCCTGCAACAGTTGAGGAAGCTCCTAAGAGGACAGTGATATGGAAGGTGAGCGATCAGCTGTTGTAACCTGCACAGGTTTTGCCATGTTTGTCTTTCTTCCACAGGACAGAAGCGACTTTGTCTGTACAAAGTGCAAGCTGGTCTCCATATTGGAAGAGAAGGTTCGAGGCCTGGAGAAACGAGTATCGACTCTGCGTTGCGTAAGGGAAAATGAAGATTTCCTGGACAGACGTCAGGAGATGCTTCTCCGGCCACAATGTTCTGAAGATTCAGAGCAGGCGCAGCAGGGACAGAAGGATTGTGAAGAGGTTTGGCAGCATGTGACCTCCAGAAGGAGAAAGGGGAGCGTCCATGCACCAGCAATGGAGATACAGGTGAGCAATCGTTTCCATGTTCTCTCTACAGGTACTAATGCGGAGAGTGGACTAGATGACCCATCTGAGGGAAGGGAGCAGGAGACTCCACCGATTGGAAGGCAAAAGATGCACTGTCCTAGGGATGGGGGTTCCACGACCACCACTCCCAAGAGGAGGAGGAGGGTGGTGGTGGTCGGGGACTCCCTCCTCAGGGGGACTGAGTCATCTATCTGCCGCCCTGACCGGGAAAACCGAGAGGTCTGCTGCTTGCCAGGAGCTAGGATACACGATGTGATGGAGAGACTGCCGAGACTCATCAAGCCCTCGGATCGCTACCCCTTCCTGCTTCTCCACGTGGGCACCAATGATACTGCCAAGAATGACCTTGAGCGGATCACTACAGACTACGTGGCTCTGGAAAGAAGGATAAAGAGTTTGAGGCGCAAGTGGTGTTCTCGTCGATCCTCCCTGTGCAAGGAAAAGGCCAGGGTAGAGATCGTCGAATCGTGGAAGTCAACGAGTGGCTACGCAGGTGGTGTCAGAGAGAAGGCTTTGGATTCTTCGACCATGGGATGGTGTTCCAAGAAGGAGGAGTGCTAGGCAAAGACGGGCTCCACCTGACGAAGAGAGGGAAGAGCATCTTCGCCAGCAGGCTGGCTAACCTAGTGAGGAGGGCTTTAAACTAGGTTCACCGGGGGAAGGAGACCAAAGCCCTGAGGTAAGTGGGGAAATGGGATCCTGGGAGGAAGCACAAGCAGGAGAGCGCAAGAGGGGAGGACTCCTGTCTCATGCTGAGAAAGAGGGACGATCGATGAGTTATCTTAAGTGCCTATACACAAATGCAAGAAGTCTGGGAAACAAGCAGGGAGAACTGGAAGTCCTGGCACAGTCAGGGAACTATGATGTGATTGGAATAACAGAGACTTGGTGGGATAACTCACATGACTGGAGTACTGTCATGGATGGATATAAACTGTTCAGGAAGGACAGGCAGGGCAGAAAAGGTGGGGGAGTTGCATTGTATATAAGAGAGGAGTATGACTGCTCAGAGTATGAAACTGCAGAAAAACCTGAGAGTCTCTGGATAAAGTTGAGAAGTGTGAGCAACAAGGGTGATGTCGTGGTTGGAGTCTGCTATAGACCACCAGACCAGGGGGATGAGGTGGACGAGGCTTTCTTCTGGCAACTAGCAGAACTTGCTAGATCGCAGGTCCTGGTTCTCATGGGAGACTTTAATCACCCTGATATCTGCTGGGAGAGCAATACAGCGGTGCACAGACAATCCAGGAAATTTTTGGAAAGTGTAGGGGACAATTTCCTGGTGCAAGTGCTGGAGGAACCAACTAGGGACAGAGCTTTTCTTGATCTGCTGCTCACAAACAGGGAAGAATTAGTAGGGGAAGCAAAAGTGGATGGGAACCTGGGAGGCAGTGACCACGAGATGGTCGAGTTCAGGATCCTGACAAAAGGAAGAAAGGAGATCAGCAGAATACGGACCCTGGACTTCAGAAAAGCAGACTTTGACTCCCTCAGGGAACAGATGGGCAGGATCCCCTGGGAGAATAACATGAAGGGCAAAGAGGTCCAGGAGAGCTGGCTGTATTTTAAAGAATCCTTATTGAGGTTGCAGGAACAAACCATCCCGATGTGTAGAAAGAATAGTAAATATGGCAGGCAACCAGCTTGGCTAAACAGTGAAATCCTTGCTGATCTTAAATGCAACAAAGAAGCTTACAAGAAGTGGAAGATTGGACAAATGACCAGGGAGGAGTATAAAAATATTGCTCAGGCATGCAGGAGTGAAATCAGGAAGGCCAAATCACACTTGGAGTTGCAGTTAGCAAGAGATGTTAAGAGTAACAAGAAAGTCTTCTTCTTGCTAACATACCTGAAGAAACAAGTCAAGGAAAGTGTGGGCCCCTTACTGAATGAGGGAGGCAACCTAGTGACCGAGGATGTGGAAAAAGCTAATGTACTCAATGATTTTTTTGCCTCTGTCTTCACGCACAAGGTCAGCTCCCAGATTGCTGCGCTGGGCAGTACAGCATGGGGAGAAGGTGACCAGCCCTCTGTGGAGAAAGAAGTGGTTCAGGACTAGTTAGAAAAACTGGACGTGCACAAGTCCATGGGGCCAGATGCGCTGCATCCGAGGGTGCTAAAGGAGTTGGTGGGTGAGATTGCAGAGCCATTAGCCATTATTTTTGAAAATTCATGGCGATCGGGGGAGGTCCCAGATGACTGGAAAAAGGCTAATGTGTCCAGTTTTGGGCCCCACACTACAAGAAGGATGTGGAAAAATTGGAAAGAGTCCAGCGGAGGGCAACAAAAATGATTAGGGGTCTGGAGCACATGACTTATGAGGAGAGGCTGAGGGAACTGGGATTGTTTAGTCTCCAGAAGAGAAGAATGAGGGGGGATTTGATAGCAGCCTTCAACTACTTGAAGGGGGGTTCCAAAGAGGATGGAGCTCGGCTGTTCTCAATGGTGGCAGATAACAGAACAAGGAGCAATGGTCTCAAGTTGCAGTGGGGGAGGTCCAGGTTGGATATCAGGAAAAACTATTTCACTAGGAGGGTGGTGAAACACTGGAATGCATTACCTAGGGAGGTGGTGGAGTCTCCTTCCTTGGAGGTTTTTAAGGCCCGGCTTGACAAAGCCCTGGCTGGGATGATTTAGCTGGGAATTGGTCCTGCTTTGAGCAGGGGGTTGGACTAGATGACCTCTTGAGGTCCCTTCCAACTCTGATATTCTATGATGGGTCCACTGAGCTGCGGCCTCAGCTCTCCCATGTACTGGTCTGTAGTGATGCTGTACCCAAGGCAGGCCCTTTCAAAATTTTCTAAGAAGGCCTCAGTATCATCGCCTGTCTTGTAGGTGGGGAATTTTCTGGGATGGGAAGTGGTACCTGGAGAGGGGTTGCTAGGATTGGCTGGTATATCCGGCCTAGCCCGTGCTAATTCCAATTCATGCTTCCTCTCTCTTTTTCTTTCAGCTCCATCTCTTTTTCTTTTAGCTCCATCTCTTTTTCGTTTAATTGGAGCAGTCTCTGATGTTTCCTTTCATTTTCTTCTGCTTCTAGTCTGGCCAGTTCTAGTTTGTTAGCTACGTCCCTGGTACTCATTTTCCTGTTTTCTTGTGCTGGGTCACATCCCCTCTGCAGTTCACTGAAACTGGGATGCACTCAGCTCAGGCTGCTCAGGTAACAGAGACTTTCTAACTAGCTATCCCCGAGAGGTAGAAAGAGGGGGGAAAAAAAAAAAAAACCAATTCAGCTTGTAAATTCCTTTTGCCAGCTGTTTGCTCACTGCAATTTCAGAGGAGAGGGATAGAGACAGCGAGGGAAGGAAGTGGGTAAAGAGGAGAAGAAAACGATGGGGAGGAGGGGGACATTCATTTAACAGGATCATTCAGATACTTCCAGGAAAGCATCCCGTATCTCTGAAAAATTTTCTTTGGTATTTCTGTTACAGTCTACAATTCGTTCCATGGTGGCCAAGCTTATGAAGTCTATGCTCCAATCTTCAATTGTTGGTCCATTTTTGTAATATTAGTCTTTTAGCAATTACTAGTGCTCTGTTTAACCAAAGTTTTTGAGATTTATTTAACGCTTCCAATTAACATCTATTAGGTTTAAAATTGCATGTTTAGCTTGTAACACAATTTTAGTTGATAGGAAAAAATTAACTCTGAAATTAATTTCTGTTCAAAGCATACAGGTGTAGGAGCATTCCCAAAGCATATGGGTTCAGTTAGTACCTACTGAATCACAGTGCCAACATTTGTCTGACTATTTTGAATGGTTGGAGAGGAGTTCAAAGCATCCTCTATATGATTTTCTGCTGGATTAATCTTAAATGGAGGAACAGTTTATAGCACTGACTAAAATTCGTTTCCATTGGTTAGCAGAGAATAATTGGCCTAGTTCCTCCTCCCATTTCTTTTATAGGGAATCTGTGTTTAATTCAAATTTGCTGGCCAGGTGTGCCTATAGTGTTATCCTAGGTCTTGGCAATCAGGATAATATTTGGAGGAATGAAAGCAGTTCACATGGATCAGGGGAAGTGCAGGCATCAGGGCCAAACAGATGGCATGTTTAAAGTGCTACTCCTTCTTAATCTCTAGATTGAACCTTTCTTTTGATATTGTAAAAGGACCGAAAGTATCATTTTCAATAAACTGATTGATGGTCAATATCCCTTTCCTAATCCAATATGGCCAGAGACACCACTGAAGACAGAGATCCCCCAAGGGTTACCTCCTGGGTCTGCCCTGAAAGCCACTTTGAATTGACAGATCACTACAACTCTGTCACTTTTAGGATTTAGATGGTAACTCATTGCTGTGTATATGTTTGCTTGCTTTAATCTGTAAATAACCCATTTCTTTTTCCTAGTCAATAAACCTTTAGTTTATTACAGGACTGGCTATAGGCATTGTCTTTGGTGTAAGATCTAGGGTACCAGTCAATCTGGGGTAAGTGACTGGTCTCTTGGGACTGGAAGCAACCTAAATATGCTGAGATTTTTGGAATAAATGACCGATTATCACTAAGCCCAGTCCGCTTGAGTGGCAAGATAGACTGGAGAGTCTAAGGGGACTGTCGGACTCCATGGTGAAACTGTTATAGTAGATCCAGGAGTTCACATTTGTAACTGGTTTGGTGACATCTAATTATAGAACATACCATCAATTTGGGGTATCTGCCCTGTTTTTGACAGTCTGCTCTGAAGTAGGAACTCAGTCGTGAACCACTCCAGACAGTGTGACAATCACACTGGTCCCTCCTGGCCTTGGAATCTGTGCATCTTCTGGCTTGGGAATATATGAATTCAGTAGTGACTGGGCTGTCTCATTTGATGTTAGCTCTTAAGAGCCACTGTGTATGCAGGCTCTCGCCAGCAGTGGATTTTTTCTGAAGCACTGTCAAAGATGATACTGAGGGAAAGTTGGAAACTCAAGGCAACATCTAAGATGGTTGGTGAAAACTTTATATCCCATCCACAAGTGAATAAACCCATTTTCCTGACATGTCAGAACCCCTGACAGCCTGGCTCATTCATATGATTAAAATACAAATAAAATTCACTTACAAATAACTTCCCTGAAACTGAGTTAAGGTTGCTGTTCAACCAAGTGCCTTCTGCTCCTTCTATCTTTCTGAAATGTGGGATCTCAGATCCCCAAACTCAAACATTAGAAAACCTGAAATGCTTAAGCTCTCCTACCCCACAAATCCCTGGCAAGAACTACACAGATCATGCTGGACACACTGAACTGGTTGTTTCCAACTTCACAACCACAATGAAAGAGGGTAACTATGCATTATGAGTTTTCCTAAAATTAGTTTCCCAGAGTTTAGGGAAATATTAATCACTCCAAAAGGGATGAGTTTGGCATTTTGAAGTCCCACATCCTGAAAGGGCACAATGAAAAGGCACTGCTGTGTGACAGCATCATCATCCTTTTTAATTAAGATTTTTTGTAAGTGAATTTATCCAAGAATTCTGAAGGAATTGAAGAATTAAGGGGCTCATTAAAACCAGCTATTATGGGGGTCCTGGAAAGAAGCAAATGCAGCTAATTTTATTAAAGAGGCTAGGGATGAGCCAGGAATTAGCAGTATCTCAAACTCAGGAAAATTAAAATAATTAAAAACAGAATTGTAAAACACTTAGGGCAGGTCTTCACTACAGGAGGGGGTCGATTTAAGATATGCAAATTCAGCTACGCGAATAGCGTAGCTGAATTCGACCTATCGGAGCCGACTTACCCCGCTGTGAGGACGGTGGCAAAATCGACCTCCGTGGCTCCCTGTCGACGGCGCTTACTTCCACCTCCGCTGGTGGAGTAAGAGCGTCGATTCGGGGATCGATTGTTGCGTCCCGACAAGACGCGATAATTTGATCCCCGAGAGATCGATTTCTACCCGCCGATTCAGGCGGGTAGTGTAGACCTAGCCTAAGACAAACATGATATGCTAGAGACTATACACTACAGTATCTGCAAAGGAAAACCACATTTCTAATCTATTAGAATTTTTTGAATGTGCCAGCAAAATAGTTGATAAAGGAAGAACCAGTTTCTATAATTCATTTGGATTTTCAGAAAGATTTTGACAAAGTCCCCATGTCAGAAGCTACTAAGGCTTGTCTACATAGTGGGGTAATGCATGGGGTGTGTGATATCTTAAGTGCACTAACATGCTGCACATTAACTTATCTGTGTAGACCCTGCTGCTCTGCACTTAAGGTTCCCAAGTGTGCTTTAACATTATTTCAAACAGCACTACATTGAAGCACACCAGCAGGGTCTACATGGACCAATTAATTGCAGTACATTAGTGAACTTAAGAAATCACACCCCCATAGAGTGCATTACCCCACTATGTAGACAAGCCAAAGAAAACTAAGTAATCATGGGATGAGATATGAAGTTCTGTCATGCATTAGAAAGAAGCTAAGAGAGAAAACAAAGAGAAGAGAAAAAGAGTTAATTTTCATTAGCAGTGGGGTGATCTGGCTCTGTACAAGATATTAATACAATTTCTGGAATAGGAAGGTGGGCAGTGAGGTTACAAAACTTTGCAGATTACACAAAATTATTGTTTAAATTGAGTTTACTCAAGACCACAGAGTATTATGCAGAACATCAGAGGAACCTAAACATGGTAGGGTGACCAGATAGCACCACAAAATTCAGTGCAGACCAATGCAATATAATGCACACTGAAATAAATAAATTGAACTTCTCATACACCTTGTAGGGTTCTCAATTAACTGTAATTACTCAGGGAAAATACTTAAGCATTGAAAAGTCATAGATTTTAAAGACCAGAGTGACCATTATGACCACTTACCACAACCTTGACCATGACCATGACCTCCTAGGAAAGCCACCTTCCATCACCCTCCTTACTAAACTACCTCCTTCGAGCCCAAGACATTACTACACCAAACATTCACAACTAATAGCAACGGTAGTTTGGTTAAAGAGGTTTGTGGCAAAAACTAGATTGAGGGAGCTAGTGTTAAGGTGGCAGAACGTGGTCTGGGTCTTATGGCACTTCTGGTAAGGTGAATGCCTTTGGGCAGAGGAATAGAGAGTATGTTCTGAAAATGATTAGGGGGCTGGGGCACATGGCTTATGAGGAGAGGCTGAGGGAACTGGGCTTATTTAGTCTGCAGAAAAGAAGATTGAGGGGGGATTTGAAAGCATCCTTCAACTACCTGAAGGGGGTTCCAAAGAGGATGAAGCTCGGTTGTTCTCAGTGGTGCCAGATGACAGAACAAGGAACAATGGTCTCAAGTTACAGTGGAAAAGGTCTAGGGTGGATATTAGGAAAAACTATTTCACTAGGAGGGTGGTGAAGCACTGGAATGGGTTACCTAGGAAGGTGGTGGATTCTCCATCCTTAGAGATTTGTAAGGCCCGGCTTGACAAAGCCCTGGCTGAGATGATTTAGTTGGGGTTGGTCCTGCTTTGAGCAGGGGGTTGGACTAGATGACCTCCTGAGGTCTCTTCCAACCCTAATCTTCTATGATTCTATTATCCCATGATTCTTGCTGTATATTCCATCTGAATCATTATGGAGACAATGAAAACCTCTGTTCACTATGCTGCAACTGTCAAAAAAAGCCAATGAATTGTAGAGAATGTGATGGAAAAAAATACGGACACTATTGTGCAATTACAGAAATGAATGGGACACCTTCACCTGGAACATTTTGTTAATTCAGGCTACCATATCTCAAGAATGATATGGAAGAAATAGAAGGGATTCAGTGATAAAAGACCAGAAGAAACTTCCATGAGACTGAAAAGACTAGGACTGTTCAGTTTAGCAAAGAGATGAATGGAGGCAACCAGGCTAATGAGCAACTTAGTGAAGGTAAATTGGGCACCCATATTTACCCACTCATATAATAACAAGGGACAGTCAGTGAAATAGAAAGGTAGCACATTTAAAACTGATAAAAGGAAACTTTACTGTCCCATGAGTTCCTGGAGACCAAGCGCCTAGCAGAGGGGTTTCCCTCATTCTGTAGAGAGGGCCAAGTTCTGTTTTTAATTATAGTGTGTGGGCTGGGCTGGTATATAAACTTAGGATAAAATATTTGCCTCCATCCACAGCTGATCTCCCATTGATAACAGTGAGAGTTATCCACAGAAAACCAGGGTAGAATGTTTATGTATAACCTAATCTTTTCATTATCTATATTTGTTCAATGCCTTACTCTGCTCCCTTTTCTCTCCCATCCTCCATTCTTTCTTTGTCTCTTCTGTCCTTGGGACTTTTCTTGTTTCATATTTCTGTATTTCCTTCCATGCAGTACCCTCCCAGTGGGTTTTATTCTCATTCATCTTCTAAAATTATTGGCAAATAATTGACATTTAAAACATAATGATTAGGCTTTAATGTTAACACACCATTGATATTAATGGAGTGAGGCAGTTTACACCTTTGAGTTTTTGTTTTAGGCTGTCTGCAGCCTCAGGATGACATCCCTGCAGCAGTTTACATTCAGGTCACATTTTCAATGTTTTATCTGAGGACAAAAAATGTATTTAAAAAAATAAAACTTAAATTGTGCAGAATGTGACTGTGCTGCACAGACCACATACATCAATGTGGCCAGGTGTTTCACACTTCTAACTCTATAAGAGACAAAACAGGATTGGACATCTGAGCTTATGTTAGACAGAATACAAAACAAGAGAGACGGTTATTCCATAATTGATCACTAGCGGGTTTCCTGCACCTGTTGTTGAAGCATCTGGCACCGGTTACTATTAGAGGCAGGATACAGGACAATCTATATATTAATTTATCTGTCTATATCAGAGATTCTCAAACTGTGATCCGTGGACCACCAGTGGTCCCCGATCTCCATTCAGGTGGTCCGCAGATAGTTCCTTCTAAGGTGCGTGTTTGGGCGGCCGCACACAACAGAATGAAGGGCCACCCACCTAATTAGCGGGGCCACGCCGGCGTGGCCCCGCTAATTAGGTGTCTGGACCCTGGAGAAGACACACATGTAAGGTGAGATGGTGGCCTTGGGGGGAATAGAAGGTAGGTGAGAGGGGGTAATGGGATGAGAAGAGGGGGTGGGGGGAATTTGGGATGTGCAGGGCTGTGGCAGCCAGAGAAAGAGGCAACTTTCCCCAGCTCCAGGACTGCGGCTGCCGGAGAGAGACGGCCCTCCTTCCCAGCCTCAGCTCTGTGCCTGCTGTGGCGGGGAAGAGTCCCCACTCCTTCCCAACCCCAGCTCGGGGACTGCCACAGTGGGGGAGAGAGGGCACATTCATCACATTAGAAAGGTAAGACTACTGATATTAAAATATGAGTTGTGTGCTTTTATTTATAGAATAAAAAAACAATTATTATTAAGTTTTTATTATATAGCGCTTTTATCCAAAGCACTTTACAATAGTTAGCTAATGGTACAACAACACTGAGAAAGATCATTAAGTGGTTCGCCGAGACCCTCAGCAATTTTCAAGTGGTCCGTGAAAAAAAAAAAAAAATTGAGAACCGTTGAGTCTAAAGCCATTCAGTCTCTCAATCAGTCATCCACCTCTCCAGGCCTTTCCCCTCTGCCCACCATTGCAGTAGTTACACACACAATATATTCAGATGTCCTGCTTACCCCAAAGTTTATTTTTCTTCCTTTTGGAGCCTTTATTTTACTGAATCTGAAATGCAGCAGGCATTGTACTGTGTAGATTAAGTTCTGTGAGGCAAGTACTATTGGTGTCTTTGAGGTCTTGAGCAGCCCCAAGGGCTTACTCTACTGACTTACTGATTCTTTTTATTAAATATCTCCCACAAAGCACTCAGTTCAAATGACATGGCTGTGTTAATGTTTCCCTGGAAGCCCCTGTGACCTGAATAGGATTCATGATTCTTGTACTTTTATAAAAAGTTGGAATTTCAAACCCTTGAAGAAAAGGTATTGCATCCCATTTCCCATACACATATTCCACCTGTTGCTGTAGCTACCCTCTCAATAGCCTCCTGTTTTGTCTGTATTCACCCCCTTTATATTTTTCTGAGCCTCTTTTATCTCCCATCCCCAAAGGAGCAGCTGGATGGCCATATATAAATCCCCTTTTGTACATTTCATATTTCCTTCTTGGTCTCCTCTTCTGTCCTTGGGACTTTTCTTCTTTCATATTTCTGTAAACACCCTTTCCTCCTTGTGACGAGCAAAAAGCTCATTGGCTGCCATTGGTGTGGAGGGAAGGGAGACAAGAGACCGGGGCACCTTGGAATTAGTAGAGAGCCGGTAAAGGGATATGACAGCTGCACTGGGTCTCCTGTAAAGTGACTATGAAGAGAGGAATGATTGGGGAATAATTTCAAATTTCTATCTAAGAGACAGACCTCAAAGATGTGAGTGCAGAGAACTTGTGCCTGGAGTAAAGTACATCTGGAGCAGCCAAAACATGTGGTCTGCAAAAAGGTAAGCAAAAGCCCCCAGGCCGCCTCAGGGTCTGGCTTGGCTGCATCGATAGCTAGGCTATGTCAGTTGGTATCTTATTGTCTGCCCTCCTCGCTCTTCCCCCACACAAGGTACCAGCTCCATTCAATCCATTTCCTGTATTAATGGTAAATCCCTACCCATCCGCAGATCAAACCATTGATTAAGAGACAACGACTGAATCATCCACTGTCTGAACCAACTAAAGACACTGTTCCTGGAGGGCATGAGCCAGGGTCACAAGGTGAGAACAACACCCCTGGCACCTGTCCCACCCTGGTGATAGTGCTCACTGCTGAGGCTAGGAAATCATTCCCATCCTCTACTCTCGGTCCTGCGTTCTTCCTCTCCCTGTGCTGTCAGGGTCCCCAACACTTTTGTGAACGCTCCCCTGAAGTAATAGGGAGATATTTCCACTCTCTTCCCCCGTGTTGCCAGGGCTCTTTAGTCCGATGAAAACTAGCCCTCCTGGAGCCTGGGAGGGCCTGAGATGAATCCCGACATGCACAGTTGTTTCTGATTGTGACTGGATACCAGACCAGCCTGGACTGAATTTTCCTTTTCTTTCCCATCATTAGCACCCTTTGCGCCGCTCGCTGGACAAGGCGTTGCTCCTGGAAATGGCCGGGCAGCGCATCCGCACGTTGCAGCAGCAGGCCAGTAACGGGTCCATGTAAACAACCTCTTTTCCGCCCCGGAATGGGGCCCAGGTCCTCAAAAGTCTTTACACTTCCATGGTCCTCCGGGAAGCGGGGCCCTTGCTACCCGCCTCCCCACCCAGTGTTGCTATCCCAGCCTCGCACCCGACTTGGCCCCTCTGACCTTAATCCCTCCCGGATCTAGTATAAACCGGTCACCTGCTGCTCTACTGTGCGTCTCAGCCGAGCGGTCCTGCGGCCTCCTCCACCCCGGGACCCACTTGCGCGCGATCCCCGCCGGTCCAGCTCCGGCGACTCGCCTCGGGGTCTGACCGTCCGCGACTCCCCCAGGCCTGCGGCGCGGAGCCGGGCCCGTCCCGCCTGCCCTACCCTGCCCCGCCGCCGCGTCGCTCTGACGGGTGCGTGTCTCAGCATGTGCCGTTATCGCCCATGAACGGACTCTGAGATCACAGCCCCGCGCCTGCGCGCGCGCGCTCCCATCCCCCTGCCGATGCGGGCCAGCCGAGCCGTTGCGGAATCCGGAACAAGTAATAATTCAAAGCAGCGCCTCACGCAGCCGGAAGCGGCCCTGTTCTACAAGGAAGTACTTTCGAGTAGGGGAGGAAGTGACGCCTTGTCGGACGGAAGGACAGAAGTTACTCGGTTTCCGGCCCGGAAGTGTCTGTGTTTGAGGCCCAAGATGGCGGCGGGGATGTACTTGGAGCATTATCTGGATAGTAAGACCCGGGGCGGGGCTGGCTCCTGCCGGGAGGGTCGTTGCCTGGGGCGGCTCTTGGTGGGAGCGGGTTCGGCTCGGGGCGAAGCGGCGCGCGGGCTTCCGGGGCTCGGCCAGACAGCTCCAAGCGCGCACAGTCCCGCCCAGGGCGCTGTGGCGCGGACCAAGCCCGGCTAGCTCTAGTGTGCGGCGGCGACGGGGATTAAAGCGCGGCCCTGGCGCTGTGGCCCCTTCCCCGCGCTTCTGGGGTGGCGGACTCGCCCGGGTGTTGCGGAGCTGTTCGTGGTCCCTGTTCTTCTTGTGGTCTCTGGAGCCCGGCTCGATGTGGTCTGGGTTAGTCCCACACACCTGCTCTCGGCGCCAGATCCTGCCTCGGGTAGGGGTGGGGCTGCTGGCTGCTTCCTCTTCTGCACCTTCTCGTTTGCATCCTTTCCTTGCTGATCTCTCCTTTCATCTCGGTTGATATGTTGGGGGGACGGTGTATTTTTTTAGCTTTGTTCCCCCTGCCCCATACTTCACATTCAACCCGTGGAACTTGTTGCCACAGGATGTTGTGAAGGCCAAGACTATAACATTTAAAAAAAAAACCTAGATAAGTTCATGGAGGACAGGTCCGTCAATTACTATTAGCCAAGATGGTTGGGGATGCAACCTCATGCTCTGGGTGTTCCTAAACCTATGAGTGGGAGTGGACATTCCAGAAGCTGGGAGTGGACACTTGATGATTACCTGGTATCTTCATTCTGAAGCATCTGGCACCGGTCCCTGTCCGAAGACAGGATATCAGGCTAGATGGACCATTGGTCTGACCCAGTATGGCTGCTGTTATGTTCAGAAAGCAGATTGTTTGTGCCAGGCTCCTGCAAGAGCTGGTAGCCACACAGCTGGCATTGGTGTGGGTGAGGATTAAGGATATGATTCTTTCATGGAGGTTTCAGAAGTCACAGAATCTCTGACTTCCAGCAACCTCCATGACTTCAGCCCGTGGCGGCTGGGAGCTCTGGGGTACCCCCGCTGCTTGGTGGTGGGGGCCCCCGGAGCTCCGAGCGGGCCCTCAGAGGTGCCTGGCTGCTGGGGGTGTGTGTGGACCCTGCAGCTGAGCTTCCCATTTTGTCATGGATATTTTTAGTAAAAGTCACGGACAGGTCACGGGCTTCCATGAATTTTTCTTTGTTGCCCGTGACTTCTCTGTGACTTTAGTGATGGTTTGAGTAAAGAAGAGAGAAAGTAGTTAGATTTCAAGTTCTATCTCCTATAATGACAAAAAACATATTTTTCTCCACTCCCCATGCCTCTCCCCGCCCACCCCCCTTGGGAAGCAGTAGAGGAGAGTGGATGGTATTCAGTGTTTTTCACTTCAATATATGGGTGGAGAGGGTGGTGGTGACCTAAATTCCACTATATTTATGATTTTTCTTATATTTGTATGGTGTTTGTTATGGCTGGTTATTTTTATTTGCATAGCTTTTTTAACATTTTCCTTGCTTGTTTTTTGTTATAGAGAAAATGGTAATTTTATAGGTGAAGCTGGTAGCACCATCTTTTAAGATTACCTGATACTTCTCATTATAAGACCCTCGCTTTCAGTTGCTTATGACTTTACCAAACTTGATTCCTTTTTGGGGGGGAAAGTCTTGTGAGCTGATTTTTTTTTTTTTTAATTTCATCCAAAGTAGTTCAGTTGCTTCAGAGAACAAGTCTAGGAGAAAACATTTTGCCGTATTTAAAATAGATATGTTAGCAACCTATTCTTTAGATAGTGCTAGCATGTGTTAGGGTAGGGACTTGAAATTTGGCAGGGAAGTTGCCCTGGTTGTCAGGATTGTGCCTTTTGCCATCCTGGAGAAAATTCACCCAAATACAGTAACTCCTCACTTAACGTTGTAGTTATGTTCCTGAAAAATGTGGAACGATGTTAAGTGAATCCAATTTCCCCATAAGAATTAATGTAAATGAGGGGGTTAAGTTCCAGGGAATTTTTTTTCACCAGACACTTTTGTCTGGTGAAAAAAAATTCTCTGGAACTTAACCCCCTCATTTACATTAATATATACACACACACACACACACACAAGTTTTAAACAAACAATTTAATACTGGTACGTGATGATGATTGTGAAGCTTGGTTGAGGTGGAGGAGTCAGAGCCTTACTGCTACTGATGATGAACTAGCAATTGGCTGAGCCCTCAAGGCACTCTACAAGGCAGCAGGAATGGAGGGAGGGGAGACAGCATCGCAGACAGAGACAGACACTGTGTGTGTGTGTGTGTGTGTGTGAGAGAGAGAGAGAGAGAGAGAGAGAGATGCGCATTTCCTCTTTAAGTAAGCTGACCCTACTCTTAAGTACACTGCCTTGTTAATTAGATCAGCTTGCTGAGACTGAAGCTGCTGCCAGCAAGCTCCCTCCATTCTGAGCCCTGTCCTATGTCCCCCCTGCTCTATGGAATATGGGGTAAGTGGGAAGGGGGATACCCTGACATTAGCTCTTCCTCCCTCCCCCCCCCCTGCACAGCAAGCAGGTGTCTCGGGGAGCAGCTCCAAGGCAGAGGGCAGGAGCAGCACATGGCAGTGCGGGGAGGGGCAATTGATAGCTTGCTGGGCAGCTGCTGCACAGGGAACTTAGGGGAGCTGCTGGTCAACCCTGGTTCCAAGCCCCCACTAGCTATCTGCAACGGGCTGCTCTTCCTGCAAGCAGTGGACAAAGCAGACGGCTTCCAAACGACATTAGGAGGGAGCATTGCACAACTTTAAACGAGCATGTACCCTAATTGATCAGGAATGTAACAACAAAACAATGTTACCCCGGACGACTTTAAGTGAGGAGTTACTGTATGGCCAAGTTACAAGTTTTTTTGGGGAAAAATCTGTTTGCACATGCTCAGTATAAACTTGTTGGAACTTAAAAGCTAAATTCTCTGAAAATTCTTTCAGTACTGAGTATGCTCTAGCTTGGGGCTGCAGGGGCCAAACAGCACTTCCCTGCAATTGCCACTCTTGGCTGCTGTGGGCCAGTGTGGCACTGGAACTAAGAGCAGAGAGACTCTCCCCTGCGGTCTCAATTCTTTCCCTGCTGGGCCCAGGCAGTGTGGAGAAGGAAGCTGCCTGAATTTAAAGCAGACAGGACAAGAACCAGACTTGGGGAGAGTAAATTTGGCAGGAAAACTGGGATTAGCTGGTTATAGATACTGAGCCATGGGCAGGAGAGACAAAGCTCATGAGGAGCCAGGGTATGGCGGGAGGACTAAGACTAGCTGGGCAAAGATACTGGGGAAAGGGAAGGCTCAGCCAAGGTATGTGTGGGGGAAGGGAGGGAGACTGGGAGCTAGTGTGGAGTGGTGAAGAGGGAAAGAAATGGATTTTACAAGGGACTAGGGCTCAGAACCGGAGCTCAGAGGAAAGGACTAGGACTGACTGGCACTGGAACGAAGAGAGAGGACTAGACAAGGACAGGTTGGAAGGCATAGGAACAGAAGGCTCTGTGACCACCGGAGTGCACACTTTCTAGAAGCTAGACTGGAACTCAAGATTCCTGGCTCTCGCCATTCATTTGCTGTCAGCAAATTGCTGTGAAACCCACTGGCAAAGTGATTTGTACCCCTTCTGCATCAATCCATGTAGAGGACGACAACCTACTATTGCTGTCAGTTACTGCTTAGCTCAGGTGCTAGAGGTCTGTGCAGTGGATTTAAAGGTTTTAACCCTGCTGATGAGCCATGTGGGTGTCAATATATCACATGATGAAATTTGGTTTTTTTTCAGTTTACTTTTTTAAAAATTTTGGAAATTACCCATTAAAAAAACCTTCTTATAAGAACATTAAGGTTTCAAAGTCAAGCTTCCAGAAGTTAGGAAATGTCAGAATTAAGGTTGCATGTTCTTTTAATGCAGTTTTATGTGTGTAATATGTGGGTTGCCTAACACTTCCCACTGTAAAAATATTTTTCAGTTCTAACACCTCTGTGGTTTGCAGCAGGCCCTTAAAATTTGGCAGAGGGGATGGTTCTAGGGTCAGAGACTCGCGTCTTGCTGTCCCTGTGAAAACTGAAAAAAATTATAAAACTGTAAAACATCTCCATTTGCAGTTTGTATTGTACTCTGCAGAGCATGCTAGGCTTGCTGTTTAAAAAAAATGTGACTGTTGTGTCTGTACTGAGCATGCCCCAGCTTCGCTGAGCCTATTCACAGACAGACACATTTGAACTGAGCATGTCCTCCAGCAACTAACTTCATCATGGTGAAGCAGCTACACGCCATGAAAACATAGATGCAACAGAGGTGGTGGTAAAGGAGGAACATGTCTCTTTAGCTTTCTTCCTCTCTGATGATGTCTGTGTGTCCCCTTCTTTCAACTCTGTCCAATATCAGAGGAGTTAAAAATGAAAAGGCTTCTCCCCACTTCCCTAAAACATGTCCTCCTGCAGCTTTTTATCTCCATTTAATGTCCTAAACCAGGGGTTCTCAAACTGGGGGTCAGGACCCCTCAGGGGGTCATGAGGTTATTACATGGGGTGTCGTCAGCTGTCAACCTCCACCTCAAATCCTGCTTTGCTCCAGCATTTATAATGGTGTTAAATATATAAAAAGATGTTTTTAATTTATAAGGGCGGGGGGGGTCGCACTCAAAGACTTGCTATGTGAAAGAGGTCACCAGTAAAAAAGTTTGAGAGCCACTGTCCTAAACCATTTTTTGTCCCCTGCCTCCACTATTGCAGAAACTGGATCTGCTATGCTGTAGCTATCAGATCCTGTAATGGGAGGAGGAAGCTAGATAGTGAAGCACTTTCTCCTCCCCTGCACTAAGGAAGCCGTGGGTAATAAGAGAGAGGGAGCAAAAAGGAGGGAGATCAGAGAAAGAACTTGGGAAAGGAAGAGTCTGGGGTGACGGTTGGGAGAGAGAAGGCTAGGGGAGGGGGAAGGAGCTCCTTGTTTTGTGGAGAGGAGCTTGTGTGTATGTATGTGGACTCTTAGAAGAGCCTGTGTAACAAGTCCCTTATGTGTAGAGGCAGTCTATGTGTGTGCTGTTTGCGTTTGCTTGATTTTTGGGGTTGGAAGGCCAGAGAACGTGACATTTTTTTGACTGGGATGAATGAGACTAGTGACTGTTAGAGATTTTGTAGGGGGTGGCAAATGAGTGTAATCTTGGGGGGCAGGTGGATGGCACAAGAATGTGATTTTTGTAGCAACCAAAGGACCCTTGAGGACTGTGGCCTCATTGTGCTAGGCACTGTACAAACGTACAAGAAGATATGATCCCTGCCCTGAAGAGCATATTATCCAAGGCCCTATGTACACAGTGAAAGTTCCACTGGTGAAATTGCCCTTATATTGGAAGGAACTGCTGTGCATCCACACACACACACACACATTTCCTCCCACCCATGCTTCTCTAGATGTCCACTGATGGAAATGTTTCTATCCATAGCAAGTCTGCACCACTGGGAATTAAATCTGTGTAGTGCAGCAGGGACTTGTTTCACTTCCATGGCAAATAGTTCTCCTGCTGCTGTCTCACACTACAATGGTCACAACAGATTTGAACCCTCTGGGAAAATTGAACCAAAGAGATCCAAGGTGCCTTGACAGGTGGTAGAACTGGGCTACTTTCTGAATAACAGTGTAGAGTGAAGGGTAAGGAGCTGTGACAAAGCTATCAAAGAGATCACAAGGGCAGCTGTGGAAATGCCCACACAAACTCCAAGAAGCCCATCATCAGGGTGGATAAAAATCAATGATTTAAAAAAAAATCATATTTTAATATTTAAATCGGATTTTTTTGATAAAATGCTTTTTGAGGAAAAAACTTATCTAAAGATACATTATAGCTCAAAAATATCAAATCATGGAATAGGGATTATAAATTCTAATTCTATAGTATGAGACAATATAGTCATGTAATGTTTAAGAAAAGTTTTGTAAATGAGTTCCAGTAGTTCATGGATTAGGGACCCAATCTTATTGGGTTCCAGGGGCTTCTGTATAGATTATTTAGGTTACTGTTTCTATCTACCCAATGAGACTCAGTGCTCAGTCTAGAAGAGAACATCAGAGATGCTTAGGTTTGCAGTTCTCAAACTGTGGATTTGTGTCTCCAGAGATAACATGCTTGTTAACAGCAAAAATGTTTTAAAATATATAAATAAAATAAATAGAGGTGAGAAATAACAGATCTCAACTCTATTGTTCCTCTGCAAATTTGTGTACACAGAGTCAATCCCTTACCTCTCTCTAAAAGTGCAAAGTTTCAAAAAGTTCAGTGAATAGAAGATTGTTGGGGGTGGAATAGATCTGGACAAGGAGAAGAGGTCTGGAGATAAATGTGAGAAGGGAGGGACAGGCAGTAGAAACAAAAGTGAAACTGTTTGAGCAGCATATTCTAGAAGTCTTGAGGTCTTTCTGACTGTAGTCTTCATTGATTTGAGATCTACCATACCAAATCAATGTTGGGGGGAGGGATAGCTCAGTGGTTTGAGCATTGGCCTGCTAAACCCAGGGTTGTGAGTTCAATCCTTGTGGGGGCCACTTGGGGATCTGGGGCAAAATCAGTACTTGGTCCTGCTAGTGAAGGCAGGGGGCTGGACTCGATGACCTTTCTTTCAAGGTCCCTTCCAGTTCTAGGAGATGGGATATCTCCAAAAAAATTCTCTCACTAGAAGGGAAAACCTATAATGGCCGCAGGCCATAAAAGAGACCCAGTTTGGGAATATTTTAATGAAGTTCCTCTACCTGTGGGTAAGACAGGCATGTGTGCAAAATGCAAACAGTGCAACAAAGAAATGCAAGGCCTGGTTGCCCGAATGAAACAACATTATGTGAAGTGTTCCTTCTCAGGAGGAAGCTGCGTTGAAGATGATAAAAGAAACATGTCTGAACATGCAGGATCTTCAGGTTTGTAAACGTTTTTATTTCATACTTCTTTCTTAAGGACTATATGTCTTCCTTCTGGACTATTCTTGAATTTTCATGTTTGAGCAAAAAATATAGGTGTTACTCTGTGGTACTATCATTTTAGATGCAGTTGTGATAAAAAATAAATCCCTGAAATAAGCAGATCTTCCTTTTACAATTTCACCTTTAAAGTAGTACTGTCAGTGAATGCAATGAGTAATACTAAATGAGCAGTATGGTAATAATAATTAAATAACTGCATTGACTTATTTTGTTTAGGAGACTCCATCTTCAACATACAGGATTCTGATGATTCTCCACCTTCAAGATCACCATCATTTTCTATAGTTTCGGAGTTATCTGCCAATGATAGTGTTTCAGTCACATCGTGTACGTCACATAGCCACAGTATGTCACTGGTAGCAAAAAAGAAAAAAAAAATCTCCATCATCCAGAAACAACCATAGATAAGTCTGTGATACGAACCAGCAGATTACAAAAAGAGGTAATTGATGAAAAAATTGCCCAGTTTGTTTATGCAACAAATGCTCCTTTCCATATGATTGAGAACCCACACTTCATTAACATGGTTCAGTTATTAAGACCAGGATACAGTGCACCCAACAGAGCAGATGTTGCAGGCAAATTGCTGGATAAAGTGTATGAAAGAGAAATTGAGCAGTGTGCAAAAGGTCTAGAGGGTAAAATTGTTAACCTGAGTCTCAGTGGGTGGAGTAATGTCCACAATGATCCTGTTGTATGTGCTTGTGTGACAACAGAAGAAGGGAATGTCTTCCTTACAGAAACAATTGATACATCAGGAAATGCACACACAGCAAAATACTTGTAAGAAGTAGCAGTAAAAGCTATAACAAACTGTGGGGGGAAAAAATCAGATGTCTAGTACGCAGCTTGGTCACAGACAATGCTGCAAATGTATCCAAGATGAGAAGAAATTATTTAGAAGAGAGTGAAGAGAGTCCCAAGCTAATAACATACAGTTGCAGTGCTCATTTGATGCACCTCCTAGCCAAAGACTTCAGTGTTCCAGAAATAAAGGGTAATGTTGTTGAAATTGCAAAATACTTCCGTAATGACCACTTTGCAGCCGCTGCTCTGTAAAAAGTGGGAGGAACCAAGCTAACTCTCCCACAAGACATGTGATGGACTGTTTTGAGCACTGTGTCAAGAACTGGCCTAATCTGATGAGTTTGTGAACAAATCATGAAAAAATAGATGGCACGGTCACAGTCAGAGTTCTCAACATGGGGCTTAAGAGAAATGTTGAACACATGCCGAGTACCCTGACGTCTATTTCTGGAGCCTTGAACAAAATGCAGGGAAATAGCTGTTTTATTGCTGACACTGTTGAAATTTGGAAGGAACTGAGTGAGATCTTAAAAAGAGAAATGTGCAATGACAGAGTTAAATTACAAGCATTAAAGAAATGAATGGGACAAGCACTATCTCCAGTTCATTTTCTTGCAGATATTCTCAATACTTGGTACCAGGGTCGAACCTTAACTGCCGAAGAAGAGGAGTTGGCTATGACATGGACATCCAGGAATCATCCCTCAATAATGCCAACTATAATAAACTTCTGAGCTAAGGGTGAACCGTTCAAGAAATATATGTTTGCTGATGATATTTTAAAGAAGGTCACACCATTGAACTGGTGGAAGTCACTAAGCACTTGGATTCAGAGACTGTTGAAGTAATAATCTCACTTTTAACAGCAGTAGCTTCTTCTGCCGCTGTAGAAAGAATATTTTCTTCCTTTGGACTAATTCATTCCAAATTGAGAAATCGTTTGGGACCTGAAAAAGCAGGAAAGCTTGTTTTTCTTTTCCACATTATGAACAACCAGGAAAATGAAGATGAAGACGACTGAGTTAACTGCAGAAGCCAATATTTTCAGTTTCTCATGTTGACCTGGCTGACATAGTCGATTTAATTTTTTTTTAATATTTCATTTAACTATTGTTAATGAAATGTTATAGTTTTTTAAAAAACAACTTGAATGTTTAAATTAAAAAATTCATATGCTTGTTTTGTTAAAATATTATGTTTGCTGTGGAAGAAAAAAATCCAGAATATATAATGTCGTTGTTTTAGTTAAATAAAACAATTTAAGTATCTGTCTGGTGATGTTTTCCTCCTAATACAGCATGGCAAGAAAATCCTCCAAATAGTAATGATTAACCTGTTAAACTGGAGATAGTTCACCTCCCAATGACTTCATAAATATCTGTTTCAATTACCTTTAGTAAATGAAATAACCAAACAATCATTCATTTTCTCATATAGCTGTAAAATTAATTTGAAAAGTTTTCAAAATAAATCACTTAAAAAATGTATAGTGTGTACCTTCTAAAAATGAAACCTACATCTATCTCTGAGTTGTGAAGAATATGTATTAAGGGTAAAACAACCAACAAGAATGCACTTTTATGTACAAATCCATGATTAAAACGAGTCTTCCTGACTAGTGATTTAAATCATGATTTAAATCAATTTAATTTAAATCAAGTCCACCCTGCCCATCATTCAGCCTAGGTTGCTTGCAAACAGTGTTGCCCCTGTCTGGAGGCTCCCCAGAAGAGTGCTGATAGCCATGATGAGATAGAGCAATAGGCGGCTAGCACTGATGTGTCTACTCAGAAGCTGCTTGATACTCATGGCATTGTCCTGGAAGCCATCAGTCAGGACCTGCTCCAGATGCAGATACTAGGATACATCTGCCTCACAGACGACAACGGAGACAGCATACTAGGGAGATGAGGGGCCCTCAGCCAGTAAGTTTTTATTGTAATACATAATCATTGTAGCTTTTTTTGTGGGGGGGGGGGGGTGGACTTTCTCCAAGGCTTGCTTTGCCACCTTTTGCTTTTGTAAATGGGTAAATATAGCTATGTCATTTGGAAACCTCTCCATTTCTCCTCCTCATTGCTCTGCTCCACCCCCATCCCACACCTTCCAAAATGCTGCTGAGACTACTTGCCCCAGCCTCTCCTCCTTTCTCCACACACACCCATCTCCTCCTCCACCACTCTCCCTTGTTCAATTCCTGACACTTTCATTTTTTCTTCCCCCATTGAGCCATGTGGTTGGGTACAAAATGGCAAACAGCAGCAGCAAAAAAATAATTCCAGCACAAATGGCCCATGATGTGTCATAACATAAATATAGAAGCAATTTTGAGAGCACAAAGCTTGAACACAATATCTGCCAGCCTCTGTGTCGTCCAGTAATACATACATAGCTAAAAGTACAGTAATATAATTGCATCTTTTCAGTTATATTAAAACATCATGTTTAATACAGCATCATAAGCAATGTCATTCACTGTCTCGAGCCTTTGGTTTAACTGCATGCATAACCGTATAATACAGCAAGTCAATGGAAAATTACAGTACTGCTGCACAAAATAAGGGGGTTCAATGATTCATCGGCATTATTAGTTAGCATATCCGAGTAACTCACTTAAACCTGTTAGTGCAGCGTATCACAGGTTTTCAGAGATGATTATTTATTTTTAATCCTGATTTTTTCATGTCTCCTGGCATATCAGAGAATTTCTGGGACAAGAGGCGTTCTAATTTGGTATGCACATTTAGGCAGTGCATGTTTCCCCATCCCTTCCATTCTATGTCAGGATACATTTTCTCATTTATCAAGCAGCAAATCTGGCAGAACCACCTCAGCAGAAAACCTTGCAGTCTCCCTGGCTAGCCTCTAGCCCTCTTGGATAATGTCTTCCTTTGCCTTTTGGGACTCTGCATCAGAGTAATGTGTTCCAAGGCCAGGACTGCCTGCGATGGTGTAACTGGAGTTCTAAATAAGTCCCATATAATGCATCATTTTCCCGCACTCTATCAAACTGTTAAAGTAAAGATTGGCATCAACATAATGATACACATCCTTTTTCTAGGAATCATTTAAAGGCTGCTTACCATCTTGCTCTGGGTGCCAGGTTGTTGGGGAACTATGGTAAACTAATGTGAAAATGGCCACAAAAAAAAAAAAAAAAAGAGGGGTTGGGGGAGGGGAAAAGATACGTTTTCTTTTTGGGAGTGCTGAGTTTCCATATCTACTGCATTCACTATGGTTACTGACTGACCTCTGTTTCTTTGAACAGTACCTGCAATAGACATACCTTACTAGAAAGTTCCACTGATGCTTGCTGCCTTATGAATTGGAGCACAAGAGAAAGGACCAGGATACCTGGATCAGCTACAGACTTCTTGTGAGACCCTGGCAAGTTGATAAATCTACTCTGTGCCTCAGTTCCCCATTTGTAAAATAGGGATACTACTTCCTTCACAGGAGTGTTATGAAGATAAAGCCCACTAATGATTGTAAAGCATATAGATACAGTAACTCCTCGCTTAATGTTGTAGTTACGTTCCTGAAAATTGCTACTTTAAGTGAAACGATGTTAAGCGATTCCAATTTCCCCATAAGAACTAATGTAAATGGGGAAGGGCTGGGGTTAGGTTCCAGGGAAATTTTTATTGCCAGACAAAAGATATATATATATACACACACACACACACACACACACACCCTATACAGTATAAGTTTTAAACAATTTAATACTGTACACAGCAATGATGATTGTGAAGCTTGGTTGAGGTGGTGGAGTCAGAGGGTGGGATATTTCCTAGAGAATGCCTTACTGCTAAATGATGAACTAGCACTCGGCTGAGCCCTCAAGGGTTAACACATTGTTGTTCATGTAGCCTCACATTCTATAAGGCAGCACAAATGGAGGGAGGGGAGACAGCATGGCAGAGAGAGAGACATCCTGTGTGTGTGTGTGTGTGAGAGAGAGAGAGACGCGCACTGCCCCTTTAAGTATGCTGACCCCACTCTAAGTACACTGCCTTTTTAAGTAGATCAGCAAGTTGAGACAGCAGCTGCTGCCAGCAAGCTCCCTCCTACTCTGTGGAGATGGGGTAAAGGAGTGGAGGGCAGCAACAGGGGGAGGGGGGACACCCTGACATTAGCACTCCTCTTCTCCCCCTCCCTCCCTTGCACAGCAAGCAGAAGGCTCCCAGGAGCTGCACACAGCAGATGTGGGAGGGACAGCTGAACTGCCCGGCAATTGATAGCCTGCTGGGCGGCTGCCGCACTGGGAACTTCGGGGGGCTTCTGGCCCACCCTGATTCCAAGCCCCCACCAGCTAGCTCCAACGGGCTGCTCTTCCTGCAAGCAGTGGACAAAGCAGGTGGCTGCCAAACAACGTTCTAAGGGAGCATTGCACAACTTTAAACAAGCATGTTCTCTAATTGATCAGCAACGAAACAACGTTAACCGGGACGACTTTAAGTGAGGAGTTACTGTACTATGGTAATGAGGGCCATATAGGTAAGTAATATAAAGAGATAATTTAAAAAACTTATGGTGGAGTCCCAACGAGCCACAAAGAGGGCCTGGATGTGTTAAGATAAGCAATTAATTGAGAGAGTGTGGGACAAAAAGACAGTTCTTTGAAGCTAATCTAAGCAGAGAGAGAGAGATGGTGGGGTGGGATGATGCAAGAAGAAATGCTCACCCTAATAAGAAAGCACACTGTAGGCAACGATGCTCTCCAGCAACAGGCAAGCTGCATCTTTGTGCTTCAGAATATTGAGATTGAGGATATTTTTCACTTTCCCCACATGGTCCCAGTCATTCTCCCACTAATCCAATCCTCAGGACAAGGAGAACTACTTAATCTGTGTCTTATCTGTCTCAGACTTGATCTTTCAATTATTTTGTTATATATTTGTGAATGCTTTGCATGGTTGCTGAAGTTCTGATTGTGTTTAATAAAATTTGTACTGTTTAATAAAGAAGCAGTGGTGTTATTGGTTTCAAAACACAGATGCCAAGGTTTATTTAATAGCATTAAAATGCATAAAACCAGAAGAAGAGATTTCAGGACAGGCACCATTTTTCTGTTGTGTTTGTACCGTGCCTAGAACAATGGCATCCGAATTGCTCATTTGGGACCATAGGCACCTCTGCAATACAGCTAATTGTATAATTCAGGATATATTCTAGCAAAACATAACATGTTGCTGTCTCCTGTTCTCAAAGTGTATGCACAGAACATTTTTGACCATGGCACTTCTGCTGGCAACATTGCTAACAGTGAATTGCACCTTGGGCTATTCAGATTCGGCAGGTAGCCTCTGCACCTCTTCTGTCCAATCATCAGCAATTACTCCTTCTTTAGTCTCAAATTATGTATAAAAACAACATACAGCAGTAATACAAGGAAGATGAGTCCCAGAACAGTCTGTCTATGTCAGACCTTTCCACCTCCCCTTCAGCCTACCAAATGCATGCTCTATAACCATCCTACAGTGGCTTAGGGTATAGTTAACTAGTCTGTCTGTTCCTGTCAGGATTTACAGTAGCTCCTGTATAAGCCAGGGAAACAAGAAGGTGGTGCTGGGTCATCCAGAATAAGTTGGTTCCATTTCTTCATTCATGTCTGGAGTACAGTAGGGGAAGAGAACTTCTTGTTTCATTTTTGTGACTAGTGCTGTATTTCTGAAGATCCTGGTATCACGAACTTTTCTTGACCCATCCAGTGTTAATGCTGGTGAACTGTTGGGTCTTCAAACAAGGCTACAGAACCATGGAGTAATTGAATGGCAAGACCTGGTGAGGGGGAAACAGAATGGGCACACAGGTCCTTTCAGCAGATCCCTATCACAATTGGGATCTTTTCATATACAGTAAAGAGCTCCTGTATTACCTACCTTGATCACATGATGCAGTGTCAAATGCTGAATAGTCTTGTACACACTTTGCATAACAGCTCCAACTGTAGATCTTTCATCACTGAAATGGTTTTCCACTGCTTTGGTAGCAATTGGTGATGGCCAGCTTCCAAATAGTGATTGTCACTCACTTCTGCGTGCTGAGAGTGCTCTCATTCTGGTCTCTGCATGAGGGCACTGATGAAGCAGGGCCAGTCTGAAGTTTTGAAGCTTTCATCATCCTAAATCTCCAGATTATCAATGCTTTTTGGCTGGAGCAAATAGCAGCATCCCTCCAAAGGCAGTTGATCAAAGAATAGATTTCGTTGGTCTGTGCAGATTCAATTTCTGGGTCCTTCTCTGAATTTCTCAAACAATTTCAAAAATTCTCAGTCACCATGGGTACCACATTGCATGCTTTCAGATATTCCAAGACCCGCTTTTCAGTCTCAGTAATGGACAGGAGCACAGTATATCTCCATCACTGTGACAGAGTTGTTTAGAAATGGCACCTTCATCAGCTAAATTCCAGGATACAATGAGAAGATTTTAGGAATTAGGCCTCTCTTCCCACAATTTCTCTGGCCTCCTGGAAGTATCTCACCATCTGGAGCAAAAATTACTCAGAATGCAGCATGCCTAGGAGCAGTGCAAGGAGCCCTGGCATGTCTATCCGTACTGGAATTGATGCAGCACAGCCCTGCTATATGAATATAAGGCCCCAAAGCAACGTATCTTACCACAATGCAACTACAACAATGTGGACACATGCAATCAATGTATTTTACTACACTAATGGAATTCTTGTGTGTAGACAAGTCTTAATGTAAGATAAGACACAATAAGTAAGTAGTCAAATGTTAGAGAGGGAGGGAAGATGAAGGGTAACATATTGTGCAATTACATAGGCTTTCAGTGTGAAAAATATTAATGGCTGTGAATGGTAACTTGTTTTTATATAAATATCAGTAATCCCTCTGCATATCTATGAATGTTTGAGTTTTTTATGGGATTTTCAGGATAATGGCAGATAAGTCTGTATATTCCTCGATGGGAAAATCAGTATAGTGTGCTTTGTGAATGCCTGTGGTCTTGTCTACAAGGGTGATGGCATTAGGGTATCTGTAGTTGCAGGGTTCAGTGAAAAGCAGGCTGCATCTGTACTGTGGTGTTAGCTACCCGTCTCAAGAAAAGACTCCACTGGGGGGAAAGAGCTCTGAAAAGGCTCCAAAATCTTCCTGTTCCTGGCGCCTCTCCTTACCACAGGGGAAAAAGACTTCAGCAAGGGGGGGAGGCCATGGGGAAAGGCTCAGACAGCAGGGAGCTGCTGGAGCCTTTTCCTGTTGCCTTGCCCCAGCCTCAGTCTCCCTGATGCTTGAGCCTTTTCTGGGCTGCATTGACATTAAAATTGCCTTGTAGATGGGGAGGCACTGCTTGAGTGTGTAGAGAGCCAAGTAGGGTATATACCCTAAGGTTTTGGTGTGTCTTGACTTGCCTATGCAGTGCCTCACCGTCTACACTGCTGTTTTATACATGTACTTGGATGGTGGACAGTATATGTACTCTACATAGCGATGTAAGTGTAGAGAGAGCCTGTGTGTGATTTTTATGGATAAGGCTGAAGAATATGAGACTCATGTTGGGGGAAACAGGAGACTGTGTGCAAGAGTACAGGAAACTGGGAACATGGGAGGAAAGGAAAGATAGGAGAAAGTAGAGGTTGGTAATGCGGATTAAGTAAGGAAAAAAAAAAACAATATAGGAAAAGAAAAAGGAAGGGGATAGGGAAGAAGAGAAGAGTATAATTTTTTTTATGTTGTACAATATAGACACAAGACAAGAAAAGATAAGAAACATACTACAGGTAAGAAAAATAGCGAATGAAGTGGAGAAGGGAAAAGAGAAAAATGCAAGGGAGACAAAAATTTTAAAAAGCTTTTACTTTATATAATTTTTAGCGTGTCAAGCGATTAAAAAAATTAATCGCAATTAATTGCGTGATTAAAAAAATCTCGATTAATCGCACTGTTTAACAATAATAGAATACCATTTATTTGAATATTTTTGGATGTTTTCTACATTTTCAAATATATCGATTTCAATTATAATACAGAATACAAACTGTACAGGGCTCACGTTATATTTATTTTTTATTACAAATATTTGCACTGTAAAAAGCAAAAGAAATAGTATTTTCCAACTCACCTAATACAAGTACTGTAATGCAATCTTTTTATCATGAAAGTTGAACTTACAAATGTAGAATTATGTACAAAAAGTAACTGCATTCAGAAATAAAACAATATAAAACTTTAGAGCCTACAAGTCCCCTCAGTCCTATTTCTTGTTCAATCAATCGCCCAGACAAACAAGTTTGTTTATATTTGCAGGAGATAATGCTGCCCACTTCTTGTTCACAATGTCACCTGAAAGTGAGAACAGGTGTTTGCATAGCACTGTCGTAGCCAGTGTCACAAGATATTTTCATGCTCTAAAGTTTTGCATAGTTTTCTTTTTGAGTGCAGTTATGTAACAAAAAAAATCTGCATTTGTAAGTTGCACTTTCACGATAAAGAGATTGCACTACGGTACTTGTATGAGGTGAATTGAAAAATACTATTTTTTATAATTTTTACAGTGCAAATATTTGTAATAAAAATAATATAAAGTGAGCAGTGTACACTTTGTGTTTTATGTTGTAATTGAAATCAATATACTTGAAAATGTAGAAAAACATCCAAAAATATTTAATAAATTTCAATTGGTATTTTGTTTAACAGTGCGATTCAAACTGCGATTAATCGTGATTAATTTTTTTTCATGTTTTGTTTAAAAGATGGAATAAAATGTGCTGATTGGGGCGAAGCAGCTGCTTGATTAATAGTTTTAGGGCCAGAAGGAGTCATTATGATCATAGAGTCAGAGTAACACAGGACATAGAATTTCACACAGTGGTTCCTGCATCAAGCCCAGCAACTTCTGTTTGAGCAACAGCATATCTTTTAAAAAAGATAGACTGTTTTTAAGTGATCGAGAATCCACCACATACCAAGGCAAATTGTTCCAATGCTTAATTACCTTCACTGTTAAAATATTGCGCCCTATTTCTAGTTGAATTTCTCTTCCTTCAGTTTCCAGCAGTTGAATTCTGTTATGCCTTTGTCTGCTACATTAACAAGGAGCCTTCTATCTGAAATCTTTTCTCAGAGTGTCCCTGAAATATGCCATGTTGGCATTTCATAATCATAGCTTGTTTTTCTGATTAATATTTTTGCAAGGGACAGCCGGGACAGACTGACATTTACTTTCTCATCAATCATTCACCTGAGCTCTTGCTGCTATCATAGAGAGTCAGTTGACCCAGGTCAGTATGTTCTAAGTTCACCATTTACATGTTGCCTGTATTTTAAAGAATCCTTATTGAGGTTGCAGGAACAAACCATCCCGATGTGTAGAAAGAATAGTAAATATGGCAGGCGACCAGCTTGACTTAACAGTGAAATCCTTGCTGATCTTAAACACAAAAAAGAAGCTTACAAGAAGTGGAAGCTTGGACAGATGACCAGGGAGGAGTATAAAAATATTGCTCAGGCATGCAGGAGTGAAATCAGGAAGGCCAAATCACACTTGAAGTTGCAGCTAGCAAGAGATGTTAAAAGTAACAAGAAGGGTTTCTTCAGGTATGTTAGCAACAAGAAGAAAGTCAAGGAAAGTGTGGGCACCTCACTGAATGAGAGAGGCAACCTAGTGACAGAGGATGTGGAAAAAGCTAATGTACTCAATGCTTTTTTTGCCTCTGCCTTCACGAACAAGGTCAGCTCCCAGACTGCTGCACTGGGCAGCACAGCATCGGGAGGAGGTGACCAGCCCTCTGTGGAGAAAGAAGTGGTTCGGGACTATTTAGAAAAGCTGGGTGAGCACTAATCCATGGGGCTGGATGTGCTGCATCCGAGGGTGCTAAAGGAGTTGGCAGATGTGACCGCAGAGCCATTGGCCATTATCTTTGAAAACTCATGACGATCAGGGGAGGTCCCGGATGACTGGAAAAAGACTAATGTAGTGCCCAACTCAAAAAAAAAAAAAAAGGGGGGGGGGAGGGCGAAGGAGGAGGATCCGGGGAACTACAGGCCAGTCAGCCTCACCTCAGTCCCTGGAAAAATCATGGAGTAGGTCCTCAAGGAATCAATTCTGAAGCAGTTAGAGGTGAGGAAAGTGATCAGGAACAGTCAGCATGGATTCACCAAAGGCAAGTCATGCCTGACTAATCTAATTGCCTTCTATAAGGAGATAACTGGCTCTGTGGATGAGAGGAAAGCAGTGGATGTGTTATTCCTTGACTTTAGCAAAGCTTTTGATACGGTCTCCCACAGTATTCTTGCCAGCAAGTTAAAGAAGTTTGGGCTGGATGAATGGACTATACGGTGGATAGAAAGCTGGCTAGATTGTTGGGCTCAACGGGTAGTGATCAATGGCTCCATGTGTAGTTGGCAGCCTGTATCAAGTGGAGTGCCCCAAGGGTCGGTCCTGGGGCCGATTTTGTTCAATGTCTTCATTAATGATCTGGATTCTCAGCAAGTTTGCAGATGACACTAAACTGGGAGGAGTGGTAGATACGCTGGAGGGTAGGGATAGGATACAGAGGGACCTAGACAAATTAGAGGATTGGGCCAAAAGAAACCTGATGAGGTTCAACAAGGACAAGTGCAGAGTCCTGCGCTTAGGACAGAAGAATCCCATGCACTGCTACAGACTAGGGACCAAATGGCTAGGCAGCAGTTCTGCAGAAAAGGACCTAGGGGTTACAGTGGACAAGAAGCTGGATATGAGTCGACAGTGTGCCCTTGTTGCCAAGAAGGCTAATGGCATTTTGGTCTGTATAAGTAGGGGCACTGCCAGCAGATGGAGGACATGATCTTTCCCTCTATTCGACATTGGTGAGGCTGCATCTGGAGTACTATGTCCAGTTTTGGGCCCCACACTACAAGAAGGATGTGGAAAAATTGGAGAGAGTCCAGCGGAGGGCAAGAAAAATGATTAGGGGGCTGGAACACATGACTTATGAGGAGAGGCTGAGGGAACTGGGATTGTGTAGTCTGCAGAAGAGAAGAATGAGGGGGGATTTGATAGCTGCTTTCAGCTACCTGAAAGTGGGTTCCAAAGAGGATGGATCTAGACTGTTCTCAGTGGTAGCAGATGACAGAACAAGGAGTAATGGTCTCAAGTTGCAGTGGGGGAGATTTAGGTTGGATATTAGTAAACACTTTTTCACTAAGAGGGTGGTGAAGCACTGGAATGGGTTACCTAGGGAGGTGGTGGAATCTCCTTCCTTAGAGATTTTTAAGGTCAGGCTTGACAAAGCCCTGGCTGGGATGATTTAGTTGGGATTTGGTCCTGCTTTGAGCAGGGGGTTGGACTAGATGACTTCCTGAGGTCCCTTCCAACCCTGATATTCTATGATTCTGTTTTCTGGGTGATTTGCTTAAACATGACTGATCATGACCATAGTTCATCCAGATTACCACAAATACACACAAAGCCTCTGGTTAAACGTCCAGAGTACATAGTTGTGTCAGCGTTCAAGTGCAATTTCAGCACTCTCAGTAAATTTCCATACATCCTGTCTGATGCTAAGAGAATCCTGCTCCCAGAAACCTCTAGCAGATTCAGAATTACTAGGCTTTACCAGTCTCGTGTTATCCACCACAATTCGTAATACTTTAGCACCATCCGAACAGTCCCCCACTCGATATCCAGTTACTAAAGCTTACCAAATTACAGCAATCACACCAATTATACCTATTAATTATTGGGCCATTGTCTCCTTTTTAAGTTAAAATGTCATTTTGCCATCTTCAGTTGTATAATCTGGCAATTCAATTTTAAAGTGTCCCTCTAAGACTTGCCTTTTCTTATGCTGTTTACATATTTGATACCCAATACAGATGCACGGGAAAAATAACACTGTTATTCCAAGAGTCCAAAATACAATTATCCATTCAGTCCCTCCACTCTGTTCCATGACATACTATATCATACCAGACACACATTTGAGATTCTCTATCCTTTACAGCTTTTTCAGTAACCTTGTGTTTTCAAGTAAGTGCACATTTTACAAGGCCTGTCATCTGTTCTATCTGATTTAATGTCCTCTGATACGTTTGTATTTCCATGCCCTGCTCTGTATCATTCCCTCCACTTTCTTCCAAATTTGGTGGCATCAGTCTGGGGTGAGTTATATATGTTTTGATTACCTGGGAGTGCCATTGGTACTGTTCATATTGGAAGTTAATTATTTTCCTACACGCACACCACATTACTCGTTCCAGGGTCCAGGTTTTTTATCGTTACGTTACCTTTTTGTTCCTGGTGCCAACATAAATTTTGATTTTACTTAATACAATCCCCACCAACTTCTTTTCCATTGCAAATTGATAGTAAGGTTCTCTCCTTTCCATTCTAAATTCATATTTCCCTTTTCAATTAGTGTTTCCCATTCCCATTGGGCTCCTGTTATTCTTTTCCATCCTTCTCCAGGGATCTACCACAATCCATTTCCTTCTGGCACTATTTCATAGTATCTCATCTCATTTCCCCAAGCACTAGAATATGTAACTGGGTTATACCTCTTGCACCTTTCCATTGTCTATTCCTGAAAGGATGAGAATACATTGGTGTAGTGTATGCTTTTGCATTTTCACCTTCCAGGTATCTTTGAACATGTTGTTAACGTAAGATAATATTTTAATGCCCAATTCAATACTCTTGGCCAATTACCTTTACTACTTTGTTCTATGATATCTTTCCGTTGTTCTCCTAATATTTCCTGTGCTTCCATACAAACTCCCCCCTAGGATAAACCAATATGAATGTTCTTTACTTGTTTAACAATTTCCAGAACAGCCTTTCCCAGTAATTTACTTAATTCTATTACTGACTGGTCTAATTTTTAATCTACTACCTCCCATTGTCTCCCTATGTTGGCCGCCTTAGCCAGTTGTTCAAAGGTCCTGCTCACTCTTTCCCTTAAAATAGAGAGACACCAGGTATTTCCTAATCCCAAACCAGTGTTAAATGTTTCCCACGTAGCATCCCTTTAAATCATTCCTCTTCTTTTTAAATCCCAAGACCAATATGTTTTATACCCAGCAGTCCACTTGGAACAGTTTGGATAGTAACTATCTATAACCCACTCCTCAGGAAATAAAATCAAAGTAATCTCAAATCTGGACCCATTTTGTTTACAGCTGCAACCATGATCACGATCTGGGATCAGCCATTCCATTTGTTCAGGAGTAAAAGTTGTAACTGTCCAGTGTTCTTTCATCTGTTGGGTTATATTAGTCCAAGTTCGTCCAGTTCTATGTTGTTGACCTCCAATGTAAGCTGTTTCAAGGCATGTACGTGTTCATGGGGACATCTCTGTCTAGATATTTCCCATCCTTTAAATCAAGTCCCATTATGGTGTCCCTGTATCATGACCCTTCGTTCCCAAACTCCCATTCAAAAGTGTTCATTACCATATCCTAATGAACCAGGGTGGATTTGATTTAAATCAAATTGATTTAAATCATGATTTAAATCATTGGTCAGGAAGACTCGATTTAATCATGGATTTCTACATAAAAGTGCATTCTTGTTAGTTGTTACCAACCTGAAGATCCTGCATGTTCAGACATGTTCCTTTTATCATCTTCAACGCAGCTTCCTCCTGAGAAGGAACATGCTTCGTTGGCTACTCCGAGACCTCAGTCCTAGGACCAATCCTATTCAACTTATTCATAAATGATCTGGAGAAAGCGGTAAAAAGTGAGGTGGCAAAGTTTGCAGATGATACTAAACTGCTAACGATAGTTAAGACCAAAGCAGACTGTGAAGAACTTCAAAAAGATCCCACAAAACTAAGTGATTGGGCAACAAAATGGCAAATGAAATTTAATGTGTATAAATGTAAAGTAATGCACATTGGAAAAAATAACCCCAACTATACATACAATACGATGGGGGCTAATTTAGCTGCAACGAATCAGGAAAAAGATGTTTGAGTCATTGTGGATAGTTCTCTGAAGACATCCATGCAGTGTGCAGAGGTGGTCACAAAAACAAACAGGATGTTAGGAATCATTAAAAAGGTGATAGAGAATAAGATGGAGAATATCTTATTGCCCTTATATAAATCCACGGTACTTCCACATCTTGAATACTGCGTACAGATAGGGTCTCGTCTCAAAAAAGATATACTGGCACTAGAAAAGGTTCAGAGAAGGGCAACTGAAATGATTAGGGGTTTGGAACGGGTCCCATAGGAGGAGAGATTAAAGAAGCTAGGTCTTTTCAGCTTGGAAAACAGGAAACTAAGGGGGGATATGATGGAGGTATATAAAATCATGAGTGATGTGGGGAAAGTAGATAAGGAAAAGTTATTTACTTATTCCCATAATACAAGAACTAGGGGTCACCAAATGAAATTAATAGGCAGCAGGTTTAAAACAAATAAAAGGAAGTTCTTCTTCACACAGCACACAGTCAACTTGTGGAACTCCTTACCTGAGGAGGTTGTGAAGGCTAGAACTATAACAGCGTTTAAAAGAGAACTGGATAAATTCATGGTGGTTAAGTCCATTAATGGCTATTAGCCAGGATGAGTAAGGAATGGTGTCCCTAGACTCTGTTTGTCAGAGGGTGGAGATGGATGGCAGCAGAGAGATCACTTGATCATTACCTGTTCGGTTCACTCCCTCTGGGGCACCTGGTATTGGCTACTGTCGGTAGACAGGATACTGGACTAGATGGACCTTTGGTCTGACCCAGTACAGCTGTTCTTATGTTCTTATGTTGTTTAATTCGGGCAACCAGGCCTTGCATTTCTTTGTTGCACTGTTTGCATTTTGCACACATGCCTGTCTTACCCACAGGTAGAGGAACTTCATTAAAATATTCCCAAACTGGGTCTCTTTTATGGCCATTATAGGTTTTCCCTTCTAGTGAGAGAATGGTATGGTAGATCTCAAATCAATGAAGACTACACTCAGAAAGACCTCAAGACTTCTTGAATATGCTGCTCAAACAGTTTCACTTTTGTTTCTACTGCCTGTCCCTCCCTTCTCACATTTATCTCCAGACCTCTTCTCCTTGTCCAGATCTATTCCACCCCCAACAATCTTCTATTCATTGAACTTTTTGAAACTTTGCACTTTTAGAGAGAGGTAAGGGATTGACTCTGTGTACACAAATTTGCAGAGGAACAATAGAGTTGAGATCTGTTATTTCTCACCTCTATTTATTTTATTTATTTATTTAAAATCATTTTTGCTGTTAACAAGCATGTTATCTCTGGAGACACAAATCCACAGTTTGAGAACTGCAAACCTAAGCATCTCTGATGTTCTCTTCTAGACTGAGCACTGAGTCCCATTGGGTAGATAGAAAGAGTAACCTAAATAATCTATACAGAAGCCCCTGGAACCCAATAAGATTGGGTCCCTAATCCATGAACTATTGGAACTCATTTACAAAACTTTTCTTAAACATTACATGACTCATACTCAAACATTGTCTCATACTATAGAATTAGAATTTATAATCCCTATTCCATGATGAGATTTTTTTGAGCTATAATGTGTCTTAATTATAACTAGCTTTAGATAGGTTTTTCCCTCAAAAAGCATTTTATCAAAAAAAGAAAATCCGATTTAAATAAAAAAAATCATTGATTTTTATCCACCCTGTCAGGGTACTTACAGAATTTATCCACAGCCAAGCAACCGGTGTTCCTATCTGTGTCATATGTCACCACAGCAACACTTACCCTCACACCATTTTACAAGCGCTTTAACGGTGCCTAATGCATCTATTTGTATTTCAAAAAGTTGGGAGACCATATTTTGCTTGGCATTTTTTCTTCTACTTATGTTTTCCATGCCCTGAAATGTACAATCTAATTTGGTCAGAGTGTCTCCAAACATCTCCTTGTGGAGTGGCTACTCAGACCGCCATGGGGCTAGCTACATACTTAACAGGGAATGGTCTGCTCCATCTTGGTTTCTTCTTTCCTTTCGTCACCAATTCCCTAAGCATCACCTTGTCTCCTATTTTCCATTGATACCCCATTTGTCTCTTCTGCTCTTCTTTGTCTATACTGATTTTCTTCTGCCCAAATTTCTTCTATTGTTTGTACCAAGTTTGCCACCCATTCCAGCATTTGCCTGCTTGGTATTACCAAAACTTCTGGGGTTCTCATAGCCATGCCTGTCATTAACTCAAAAGGGGTGTACTTGCTTCCTGCTTGTCCCAGAGCTCTCATGATCATCAAAATAGCAAGGAAAAGCTGTGTCCACAGAGCCTTACCTGTAGTTTGAGCTGTATTATTGGAGGTAGAGATCACTTCAACCCAGCCTGAGAAGTTACCTGTTATGACTAAGCAATATTCCTTTCCTGTGGGAGTTCTTTTTAGAGGTCCAATGTAATCCATTTGCAATCACATGGACCTGTAGTATCAGGCTGATGTCTCACTACCCTCTCTTTTCGGCTTTTGGTTTGTGCTCTAATTAATCCCCAAAACTTTTGACAAAAATCTTCAATCTGAATTCTCATTCCTGGCCACCACATTGCTCTTTTCACTTGCACTAATATTCTTTTTCGCCCAAAATGTCCTTGTTCATGAGCAAACCTAATTATTTCTTCCCTACTCCACTTTTAGGTACCCACCTTTCCTGTTGTCCCTGTTTTGCTACTGTCATCTCGTCTTCTTTCTTTACTTCCCATTTTCCTTCCACTCCTGCTATATTCTGCTCTACCAATTCCCAGTCCTCTTTCCCATATTGTACAAAAATACTTTGTTTTGTAGATTGTTGGCTGTCTGATTTCCCCTTTGGGTCATCTTGTATACTATCCGACCTTACTCTGTCCCCCCACTTGAGATCAGGTCACCACTTCAGTCTCACCTTTTCCTAGATTCAACTCAGCAACTTGTGTTTTGTTAGTATCCTTCCATGTTGGATGGGGTGCTGTGTGCTTTAACATGCTTAATTTCTGTAGAACCTGTTCATTGTCTGATTATTTTAATAATTGTTTCCCACTGCTTCCAATATGAGAGCTCTTTATCCCCCTGTTTTTCCCATATGGGAGCCCACATGGCCATTCCAAATGAGATCCACCCCCTATGATAGGGATTGGAAATGCCTGGACCTCTTCGGGAGAAAGGCCTACTTCTCTGCCACATTGCAGTTTAGAATTGCAAATTATCAAGCTTTAATGGTGAAATATGACTGTCAATTATATAAAGCTCAACACCTTTATTGATCAACTCCCAAAGTCACACTGTGACCCATTCCGAGCTATTATCCATGAAGGGCAAGTAGTAGCCAAAACAGTGCTCCAGTCAGCCCCTGATGCAGCCGACAAGCAGACTGGTCCATCTCCACTGCAGTCGTTATGCGGCGAGTGTTTTGGTTACACCTATTTGGCTTCCTTAAGGAAGTGCAGATAACAGTTGAAGACCTTCCCTTTGAAGGCACCAAATTGTTCTCTGAAAAGACTGATGCGTTCTTCTGTGCCCTTAAAGATTCCAGGGCCACTCTCACTAATTAGGAATCTTTACTCCTGGACAAAAGAGAAGGTTTATTCTGCAACCTCAACATAAATCCCCCACTTCACAATTCCCAACCCAATGTTTTTACAAGCCTCTGAGAGAGAAGTCAAGATTTTCCACACATAAGACATTATGCCCACAGCCTTCCACATTGCAACTATCTACCTCAAAACATCAGTTTTGATATGTTGGTTGAGGCGTCAACAGACCACTTTTCTCAGCCGCTGTAGCTGACCAACCCGTCACACCCATTTGGCTACCGACTTGCCCCATTTCACAGCACCTGGGAACGTATAACATCAAACTGATGTGTCCTGGAAATCATCCACAATGGGTACTCCATTCACTTTAACTCCCTTCCCCATCCCTCTTCAGGGACCCTTCTCGTGAGTGTTTACTATGACAAGAAATAGATCACGTGCTCTTGTTAGGGGCTATAGAACCAGTATCTCAACATCTACAAGGCAAAGGTTTTTACTCTCATTATTTCCTGATACCTAAGAAGAGGGGAGATCTATACTAGACCTCAGAGCACTCACAAGTTCGTCAAGGCTCAAAAATTCAAGATGATCACTCTAGCAGTGATTATTTCAGCTTTGGAACAGGGAGACTGGTTTTCAGCCCTTGACCTTATTTTCATATTTCAATCTTACCATTCCTCAGATTTTCCCTAGGACAGGGCCACTACCAGTACAGAGTACTCCCCTTTGGGCTATCATCAGCTCCCAGAGTATTGTCCAAAATCCTCTCTGTAGAGGCAGCTCACCTTCGTTCCCTGTGAATCATGATCTTACCCCTATCTGGATGACTGCTTCCTCGGGGCTTGCTCCTTTGATGAAACTCTCCTGGTTATCAAAACCGCAATAGACCTGTTCATGGAACTGAGTCTACAGGTCAATGTCCAAAAATCAACCTTTTCCCCTGTACAACGCTTAGAGTTTGTATGGGCTGACCTCGATTTGTTACAGGCCAAAGAACTCCTGCCACAACACAGGTTCCACACCTTGGCCATGCTCATAGAAACAGTACAAACCAGCCCTCAAATATCAGACATACACTGCCTCCACATCCTGGGGCATATGACAGCAGGCACAGAGGTGATATCTCATGCCAGACTTCAACTGCAGTGTGTCAGATGTGGTTCAGCTCAGTCTACCGACTGAACAGAGACAGAGTAGACATAGCTCTGTCACTACCCACCAAGGTCAAAAACTCCCTGGACTGGTGGAAAAATCCAGCAGATGTTTGCAAGGGCATTCCCTTTTCACAAACTTTCCCATCGTTACTATTTACCACTGACTCATCCCTCATAGGATGGGGCGCACATTTAAACCACCTAAAAACACTAGGCAAATGGTCATCCATGGAGATGTCCTGCCACATCAACCTCCTTGAACTGAGGGCAGTCAGGAATGCCTGTACCCATTTCCTCCCACTGATTAAGAGAACACAAACAAGAGTCTTAGCAGACAACATAGCATGTATATATTATATAAATTGGCAGGGAGGAACCAGGTCATCCTCCCTCTGCTCAGAAGCACTAAAGTTATGGAACTGGTGCAGTTCCCATCACACTATCTATCTTCCAGAAGTACAAAACTCAATAGTGGCCAATTGCAGTTACAAATTCCCACACAACCATGAATGGGAGATTAAACCCAGCAGTGCTTCGTGACCTATTCAGAAGTGTGGAACACTGACCACAGACCTGTTCACCACTTACCTGAACAAGAAATGTCCACACTATTGCTCCAGAGCAGGGATAGGTCAGCACTCCTTGGGAAAATGCTCTTCTTCTTCTGTGGGACAAGGACCTTCTCTATATCTTTCCTCTGTTTCTCCTAGTGTCGAAAGTCCGATTAAAAATAAAAAGAGAAGGAGCATACATCAAACTGATTGCTCCCACCTGGATGAGACAGACTTTGTGTCATTACCTTTCACAACTGGTGACATGCCCACCAATCTCTCTCCAACCAACTCCACACCTCCTATTGCAGAACGAAGGACGCACTCTACATCCCAACCTGAGGATACTTCACCTCAAGGCTTGGTTCCTTCATGGTTCCAGCTCATAGAAAGCTCCTGCTCGAAGGAAGTACAGAAAATGTTACTACACAGTAGAAAATCCACCACATGCCATACTTACCTGCAAAAGTGGTCCAGGTTTCAGGTTTGGTGTAATTCCCAACAAATTTCCCTGACATCTGCTACTCTCCCAGTGGTCCTAGACTGTATACGGACTCTAAAAAAAATCATGGCTATCTCTCAGTTCACTCAAAGTTCACCTAGCAGCTATAGCACCTTTCAGCGACAAATAGAGAGATACTCATTGCTCTCACACCCAAACATAAAATGATTCTTCAGGGTATAGTAAACCTTTTTCACCAACCCTGACATCCAACCTCTACATGGGAGCTGAACCTAGTGTTGAAAGGTCTGACTAGACCTCTCTCTTAACCTGTGGCTACTTGTTTGCTCAAATATCTGTCGATGAAAATGGCATTCCTGGTGGCTATCACCTCAGCAAGGAGAACAGGGGAAATAGCGGCTCTTATGGCACATTTCCTCCCTTCTCCTTCCCCCCCCCCCCAACACACACACAATATTCTTTTGGGACTAGGTCACACCTGGACTGCATCTGAAGTTCAACCTCAACGTGACCTGCCCTTTTCACATAAACCAATTGATTCACCTTCCGACCTTTTACCCCAAGCCTCACTCTGATAACAGGGAGGATGTACTACACATACTAGATGTTACAAGAGCCCTGGCCTTTTTACCTGGATAGAACGAAGACATTTAGAAAGTCTCCTAGCTTTTCCTTTCTGTTGCAGAGAGATCCAAAGACTCAGCAGTATCAGTCTAGAGACTCTCCAAATGGGTCTCAAACTGCATTAGATCAGGTTTGCAACATAACACCTCCATCTGGTATTCGCACTCATTCCATGAGGTTGGTCTCCTCCATCACCTTCCTCAAGAATGTCCCTATCCCAGAAATCTGTAGAGCAGCAACCTGGTTTGTCCATATATTTGCAGAACATTATAAAATTACTGGGGACTCTGCTTCCGATCCCATCTTTGGTTCTACGGTATTGTAATCCGTAACTGATTCGACTCCGAAGCCCCAGCCCTCCAATGGGGATACTGCTCAGGAGTCGCCTACAATGAAGCACCCAGAGAGATACACCTCTACCCCGATATAATGCGACCTGATATAACACAAATTCTCATATAACGCGGTAAAGCAGCACTCCATGGGGGCGGGGCTGCGCACTCCGGCGGATCAAAGCAAGTTCGCTATAACGCGGTTTCACCTATAACGCGGTAAGATTTATTGGCTCCCGAGGACAGCGTTATATCGAGGTAGAGGTGTACTACTTGAAGAAGAAGAGAAAGTTGCTCACCTTGTGCAGTAATTATGGTTCTTTGAGATATATCCCCCTATGGTTTCTCCACAACCCATCCTCCTCCCCTCTACTTCGGAGTTCTTTCAAGGACTCTGTGGTAGAGAAGGAACTCAGGAGGGTTTGCCTAAGGGACAGCGCACGTGCAGGCCAAACTGACACTGCTACCAAAAAGCTCTCCGATCAGCAGTGCAGGGACACAAGCACACCTACAGTTGGACACCCACATGGGGACACATCTTGAAGAACCATTGTTACTGCACAAGGTGAACGACTTTCTCTTCACACATGCTTATTAGTTTGGCAGCTAAATTATCTGCAGGTTCCATCTGTGCTGAGAATGCTCAAGCCCATGATTGCAGGGGCTGAACAGGACTTTCTGTGCAATTGCTCCTCCCAATGGTCAGGGGGCTACCATGGGACTGAGATCTTAATGCTCCACAACCAGGGGGGTCCAGCAAGCAAGAAGAGAAAGAAGGATCAGCTTGATTGGAATGCAGAGGGGTGGAGGACAAAGACAGCAGGGGGAATAGACTGGCTGCGAAGGGGAGACTGGGGAATGAATGCTGTTGGGGGCGGGGCAGGGCGGAGAGACGGACTACAAAAGGGTATATGCTAAGATCAGGGACAGAAGGTGTCAAGTGATAGGAACACTGGGAAATAAAGGTCTGTCATCACTAAAGGGACCTCCTTTCTAGAACTTAGGGTAGAATTCAGGATTTTTGAGTCTCAACTGTTTGCTAGTAGGTTTTACAGCTATTTGCTAAGGGTGTTTATCACTCTACTATTGTTGGTTCACACAGAGCATAAACACCTATTGCTGCTACCAGTTACTCTATTAGGTCAAGTAGTAAAAGTTCTGTGCTGTGGATCTAAAGGTTCCAACCTTGCTGATGATACGCTCGAGGGGTCAGTATGGTTTCTCATGATAGAAGTTTTGTTTTTTAAGTTTGCAGTGTTAAACTAAGAAATTTATATTAAAATTAATTGAAAAGCATTATGGTTGCGAAGTCACACCCTCTAATAGGAAATATCAGAATTAAGATTGCTCATGCAAATCTTAATTCAACCCCTGTGTGTATATGCATTATGATACAGTCTTTAATTACAGGATCATGTAATTTTTTCCACAGGATCCCTCCATCATTTATTGCACAGGGTGAGCCTCCTCTGGGAATGGACCAGGGTTGTGTAGTGAATGAAATTGTTGTCTATAGCACCCTGGCCTCATTTGTTACAGAAGTTGGAAGGTGTACAGTGAATGAGGCAGTGGATTGCAGGAAGACTAAAGGATGGTCGTATGGTTTAGTCATTGGATTTTATTCTTGTCTGCCATGGAGTTCCTGTGTAATTAAATTAAGGCTTTTCACAGGTGGTCACTAATTATGTGTCCTTCATTTTCTAGGTGCCCAACTTGAGATCCTGGGGTCTCATTTACACATGTGGTAAGCACTTGCAGCTGAAGTCCATGGGAGCTGTGCTTTGAACATATCAAGTGCTATAAAAATGCTAAGTATTGTGATTGATGTACCAGGCTCTGGGTGTCTCAAATTGAGCACCCAAAATGAATGGATACCTTTTGTCCTTAATTTCTCTGAACCTCAGTTCCTGATCTGTAGAATGGCAATTATAATACCTCCCTACCTGACAGCAGTTGGTGAAGATACATTGTGAAGCACTCAGTGATGAGCGCTATAGAAAAGCCCGTGAGGAAATTAATAATTCTATATTCAAAGCATAGTTTAATTAATGTGCAGTAAATAAGGTCTGGGGCCACACATTAAATGAGGATGAAAAGAATCCATTCAGTGAGCACTGTCCATCCTGTGCACTGAATGAGGCAGGCATTTTGTGGGACAAATAGTATGTGATCATGTAATTAAAGACTGTGGCATAACACATATGTACAAAGAGGATAGACTGAGGTTACAGAGGCAATCTTAAGTCTGGCTTTTCCCAACTTTTGAATGCTTGACTGTGCAATGTGATCTTTCTTTTAATGTAGTTCTCCACCCCACCCTGTTTATATGTAATAGAAGGAAAAGTTTTCATGATATCCCAAATATCTAGATACTTAAATGGCTCATAATAGCTGAGCCTCTCCTAGCTATTTAAAAAAGCCATTTAAAATAGAAATAATAGTAACAAATTCCCTCTCTGTTCCTTCCCAGGGAAATACTTTGCTCTGTTCTTAAGGATGTTTGCTTGTGTGTAAGTGGTTGTTTTTGTGTCTGCATGATGAAATTGAGGTTGAAGAAACAGGTTCTGAACACAGTGGGTATGTCTACACAGCAATTAAACACCCACGGTTGCACCAGGTCAGCTGACTCGGGCTCACAGGGCTGCAAAATTGTGGTTTAGATGGTTTGGGCTTGGGCTGGGGCCTGAGTTCTGGGACCCTGTGAGCAGGGAGGTCCCAGAGCCTGTTCCCTCCTCTTCCCCCTCCCCCCCCCATTAGATCTAATGTTTACACAGCACTTTTACAGCCCTGCAGCCTGAGCCCTGCTGCCCAAGTCAGCTGTAGTCATTCTTATCTCTTGCCAGAGTGAGTTGCATAGTTTGGGTCCAGTTTTTTTGAGAATTCTGTCTTTTGCATTCACAAGCCTTCCCCCATAGTTGGCAGCTTAATTGTCTTAGTTCTGATTACTTCTGTTGTGGGAACGCATGGTCATGGAAGGTGGGGCAATCTGTTATGTTGCTGTGACCAATCCTGTAGGGGGCTTTGAATATCAGAATGGAGACCTTGATCCAGATTCTGAATTCAGTGGAGATTCAGTGCAGAAAATGGAGATGTTTTCATGGTGTCCTGTGTTGCTGTGCACACAAGTTGCTGCATTTTGTACCAACTAGAGTTTTTTCAGGTCATGTGATTTCATTCCTAGATATGGATAGCAGTAATCAAGCTTGATGGTCGTGAGTGCCTGGATCACTGAGTTTTATTGCATGCAGTACAGTCTTTTGTCCAGTCACAGAAGAAAGTGGGCTTTTTTTCCCCAACATGTCTCTCTGGACACCCAGTAAGAGGAGTCCAAGAGAACCTCCATGGATATGGGTAAGAAATAGGGTTGTCAAGCGATTAAAAAAGATGAATCGCACTGTTAAACAATATTAGAATACCATTTATTTAAATATTTTTGGATATTTTCTACATTTTCAAATATATTGATTTCAGTTACAACACAGAATATACAGTGTACAGTGCTCACTTTATATTTATTTTTATTACAAATATTTGCACTGTAAAAACAAAAGAAATAGTATATTTAAATTCACCTAATACAAGTAGTGTAGGGCTCTTTATAATGAAAGTTGAACTTACAAATGTAGAATTGTGAACAAAAAAATAACTGCATTCAAAAATAAAAATGTAAAACTTTAGAACCTACTAGTCCACTCAGTCCTACTTCAGCCAATCACTCAGATAAACAAGTTTGGTTACAATTTGCAGGAGATAATGCTGCCCACGTCTTGTTTACAATGTCACCTGAAAGTGAGAACAGGCATTCACATGACACTGTTGTAGCCAGCATCACAAGGTATTTACGTGCCAGATGAGCTCAAGATTCGTGTGTCCCTTCATGCTTCAACCACCATTCCAGAATACATGTGTCCATGCTGATGATGGGTTCTGCTCGATAACGATCCAAAGCAGAGCGGACCGACGCATGTTCATTTTCATCATCTGAGTCAGATGCCACCAGCAGAAGGTGGATTTTCTTTTTTGGTGGTTCGGGTTCTGTAGTTTCCGCATCGGAGTGTTGCTCTTTTAAGACATCTGAAAGCATTCTCCACACCTCATCCCTCTCAGATTTTGGAAGGCACTTCAGATTCTTAAACCTTGGGTCGAATGCTGTATCTTCCTTAGAAATCTCACATTGGTACCTTCTTTGCATTTTGTCAAATCTTCTGTGAGAGTGTTCTTAAAACGAACATGGGCTGGGTCATCATCTGAGACTGCTATAACATGAAATGGGTAAAACAGAACAGGAGACATACAATTCTCCCCGAAGGAGTTCAGTTGCAAATTTAATGAACGCATTATTTTTTTAATGAGCATCATCAGCATGGAAGCAGGTCAGCTTCTGGAATGGTGGCCAACGCATGAAGGAGCATATGAAAGTTTAGCATATCTGGCACGTGGCTACAAAGTGCCATGCGAACGCCTGTTCTCGCTTTCAGGTGACATTGTAAATAAGAAGCAGTCAGCAGTATCTCCCGTACATGTAAACAATCTTGTTTGTCTTAGCAATTGGTTGAACAAGAAGTAGGACTGAGTAGACTTGTAGGCTCTAAAGTTTTATATCATTTTGTTTTTGAGTGCAGTTATGTAACAAAAAAAATCTACATTTGTAATTTACACTTTCACAATAAAGAAATTGCACAGAAGTATTTGTATGAGGTGAATAGAAAAATACTGTTTCTTTTGTTTATCATTTTTACGGTGTGAATATTTGTAATAAAAAATAATATAAAATGAACACTGTACACTTCGTATTCTGTGTTGTAATAGAAATCAATATATTTATTTGAAAATGTAGAAAAACATCCAAAAATATTTAATAAATTTCAATTGGTGTTCTATTGTTTAACAGTGCGATTAATCACAATTAATTTTTTTAGTTAATCGCATGAGTTAACTGCGATTAATCAACAGCCCTAGTAAGAAGTAACACTGAAAAAGAATAATAAAATACTGACTTGAGTCTTGCAACATGTCTGTTACTGTAATAACATCTGGTAGTTACAATATACGTTATGTTTCAGAACTTCCAGGAGCTGGAGAGAGACAACTGAATTACGTTATAATGTAGCAGGCAGAATAGACTAAAGAGCAGGGGACTTGGAGTCAAGATTCCTGTGTTCTATTCCCAGCTTTACCCCGATTTGCTCTATGACCTTCGACAAGTCTCTTCCCATTTCTGCCTCCGTTTTCCCATCTGTAAAATGGGGAAATTAATCCTTTTTTGTGGCACTTTTTAAGCACTTCAGTGCTTTGAGTTGGTTGCATGAAAAGCACTATTTTATTATTTATTTAATGTAAAATAGTTTTAGGATTGGCGTGTTAGATGTCTTAGACAAGTTATATGTATTCAAGTCAGCAGGACCTGATGAATACATCCTAGAATACTGAAGGAGCTGACTGATGGTTGAAATATCTCCTTAGTGATTATCTTTGAAAACTCATGGAAGATGGGAGAGATTCCAGAGGACTGGAAGAGGGCAAATATAGTGTCAATCTATAAAAAGGGGAATAAGGACAAACTACGGAATTACAGACCATTCATCTTCAGTACCTGGAAAGATAATGGAACAAATAATCAAGTAATCAATTTGCAAACACCTAGAAGATAATAAAGTGATAAGTAACAGTCAACATGGATTTGTCAAGAACAAATCATGTCAAACCAACCTAATAGCTTTCTTTGACAGAGTAATAAGCCTAATGAATAGGGCGGATGTGGTAGATGTAGTATATCTTCACTTTACTGAGATTGTTGTTACTGTCTTGCTAGACCTTCTCATAAACAAACTAGCAAAATACAGCATAGATGAAGCTGTTATAAGGTGGGTGCCTAACTGGTTGAAAACCCAATCCCAGAGAGTAGTTATCAGCAGTTCACAGTCAAGCTGGAAGCACATATTGAGTGGGGTCCTGCAGTGATCGGTCCTAGGTCCAATATCTTTGTAAATTATTTAGATAATGGCAGAGAGAGTACACTTATAAAGTTTACGGATGATACCAAGCTGGGAGGGGTTGCAAGAGCTTTGGAGGGTAGGATTAAAATTCAAAATGGTCTGAAGTAAATAGGATGAAATTCAATAAGGACAAATGTAAAGTACTCCAATTAGGAAGGAACAATCAATTGTACACATACAAAATGGGAAATGACTGCCTACTAAGGAGTACTGCAGAAAGGGATCTGGGGGTTATAGTGGATCACAAGATAAATATGAGTGAACTGTATAACACTTGCAAAAAAAGCAAACATAATTCTAGGGTGTATTAGCAGGAGAGTTGTAAGCAAGACAGATAAGTAATTCTTCCACTCTGCTCCATGCTGATGAGGTCTTAGCTGAAATATTGTGTTGAGTTCTGGGTGCCACATTTCAGGAAAGATGTGGACAAATTGGAGAAAGTCCAGAGGAGAGCAACAAAAATGATTAAAGGCCTAGAAAACATGACTTATGAGGAAAGATTGAAAAAACTGAGTTTGTTTAGTCTGGAAAAGAGAAGACTGAGAGGGGACATAACAGTTTTCAAGTACATAAAAGGGTGTTACATGGAGGAGCGTGAAAAATTGTTAACTTCTGAGGATAGGATAAGAAGCGATGGGCTTAAATTGCAGCAAGGGAGGTTTAGGTTGGATATTAGGAAAAACTTCCTAACTGTCAGGGTAGTTAAGCACTGGAACAAATTGCCTATGGAGGTTGTGGAATCTCTATCATTGGAGGTTTCTAAGAGCAGTTTAGACAAACACCTGTCAGGAATGGTCTAGTTCAGTGGTTTTCAACCTGTGGTCCATGGACCCCTGGGGTCCGCAGACTGTCTAAGTTTTCCAAAGGGGTTTCACCTCCTTTTGAAATTTTTTAGGGGTCCGTAAATGAAAAAAAGGTTGAAAATCACTGGTTTAGTTGTTATGTACACTGCCTTGAGTGCAAGGGACTGGGCTAGATGACCTATTGAGCTTCCTTCCAATCCTACACATCTATGATTCTATATCATATTGTAATGAACTGACTAGTGTGGTCTGTGTCGTCAATGCCTTGTACTGGATGGAATCAGTATTTTTCACCTGTGTTCTCCTAGGTCCTGTACAGCTTACAATAAGAGAGATCTCATTTATCTTTACTGACAAGGAAGGACCTGTGCTTCTGGTGCATGCATCTTTGAATTACATCCAGGCCAAATATTGCTGCTGCTTCCATAATGTTTCTAAGTTGGTATCTTTTCTCTCTGCTCCCTCAGCAGAACTCTTGCACAGCCCCATATCTATAGTCTTGATTACTGTGACTTCTTCCTTTAAGACTGCCTGGACACATACACCACTTATCTTCAATCCATTCAACATGCAGCCACTAAGATTATCTTTCTGGCATCTTGGTCTGACTATCATCCCCGAATCACCTTTGAATCCACTGGTTCTTCTTTTTCCTCCATATCATGTTCAAGCTTTTTGTCCTCACCTTTAAGCCACTGCACAGCTTCGTCCCTTGTGAGCTTTCCATTTTTTTTTATTTTTTTTTTATTTTTTGCTACCACTACCATTGTGTAGTTGTCAGATTCTTCCATAAGCAGTCCCATACCTTTTCTCATGCTCCATCTTATGCATGGAAGGGCCTCCTTTCTCTGATCAGGACCACTACTCTCTCCTTCCCCTAATCCACCTTTTCCATGGTACCTGCAAGAAATTTGCCAATTAATAATGTCTACATTGAGGGGAAGTTGAAGATAGTGCCAACTTAGTGGACCCCAGAAAGAATTACTAAAATAATGATCCTGTCTGTGAGCCCACCAGACTCTAGGCTTCCCATGAGCTCAAGATTGAGTCATTGGCATCTTAGAGAACAGCTGCTGTTGGACTGACAGGGAAATTAGAGGATGTTAAGTCCTATATCTGGTTATTATAAATGCTTAATGGGGGAAACAGAGACAGGGACCTGACCCCTCCATGTATCTACCTCTCTCTCCAGGCATTGAGAACCTGCCATTTGAATTGCAGAGAAATTTCCAACTCATGCGAGATCTAGACCAGCGAACAGAAGGTGAGTGTCAGGAATGAGGCCCAGAGTAATGTGCCGTGAGTAGGTAGGGAGCCTGCAGCTGGCCTGCTCTTCCTTCCCTTGCAGGTGGTGGTGTGACAACAGGGCAGAGGAGGGAGCCTGCAACTGTCCAGATCTGCCCTTCCTAGCAGAGGGCACTGGGATATTTTTGACCATGAATCCGGTCTTGTTTCAGACCTCAAGTCAGAGATTGATAAACTGGCCACGGAGTATATCAGCAATGCACGGACTCTTTCTTCGGAGGAAAAACTGGGGCTTCTCAAGCAAATTCAGGAGGCCTATGGGAAATGCAAGGAGTTCGGGGATGACAAAGTGCAGCTGGCCATGCAGACCTATGAGATGGTATGAAGGAGAAAGAGGAAGCAGAGTGGTGTCTAAGGGTTATAGCATGAAGGGCTGGGAGTCACGACTCACTGTGTACTGGTACTGATGGGGTTTTAAAACATTTGGAAATCTTTTGCTCCAGCCCCAGCATGGATCCCTGTTTCCCTTGTAGGCATCCCATACAGTTGCCTCTCTGCTGAAGCCCCATCCCCGTCCTTTCTAGGCCCTTCTGGATTCCATCCCCTAATAATGCTTTTGCTTACTGTCATACCTGCAGGTGGATAAGCACATCCGGCGGCTAGACACGGACCTTGCCCGTTTTGAAGCTGACTTGAAGGAGAAGCAGATTGAGTCGAGTGACTACGACAGCTCCTCCAGCAAGGGCAAGAAAAGTGAGTCCCAGCGCCCTGCCACTGATATGGTGGGGTCCAGGATCACAGAAGTGGTGGGGTTGGAAGGGAGCCTTGGGAGGAGGATGGCAGGAGATGGCCCAGACACTGTGAGGTTGGAGTTTGAGGAGGAGCTAGAACCCCAGCAAGTGACAAGGAGGTGACCCAGGGATGATGGTGTAGGGGAGTCTCAGAGGAGATGATGGGGTGTGTGTAGACGAGAGACTATGAAAGGGCCGGGGAGGGGGGGTGTCTTAATGCTGTAAAGGGGGCTGGTGTACAGGTGGGTGGAAGAGTTTAATGCCCATTTATTTTCCCCATCCCACCAGAGGGCCGGGCCCAAAAGGAGAAGAAAGCTGCCCGTGCTCGTTCTAAGGGGAAAAACTCTGATGAGGAGGCACCAAAGATGGCTCAAAAGAAGCTGAAACTCGTCCGCACGTAAGTGACGGGGAGACTTAGGGAATGGGGGGTAACCCCACAAGTCAGGTCAGACCAGTGGGTCCATGAAGGTTCCCCTAATCAGGATGAAACCAATGGTCAGGTACTGCACTTTGTCATAGAATCACAGAAGATTAGGGTTGGAAGAGACCTCAGGAGGTCATCTAGTCCAACCCTCTGCTCAAAGCAGGAACAACCTCAACAAAATCATCCCAGCCAGGGCTTTATCAAGCGGAGCCTTAAAAACCTCTAAGGATGGAGAGTCCACCACCTCCCTAGGTAACCCATTCCAGTGCTTCACCACCCTCCTAGTGAAATAGTTTTCCATGATATCCAACCTAGACCTCCCGTACTGCAACTTGAGACCATTCCTCCTTGTTCTGTCATCTGCCACCACTGAGAACAGACTAGCTCCATCCTCTTTGGAACCCATCCTTCAGAGGGGTTGAAGGCTGTTAGTTGAAGGCTGCTATCAAATCCCCTCTCACTCTTCTGCAGACTAAATAAGCCCAGTTCCCTCACTCTCTCCTCGTAAGTCATGTGCCCCAGCACCCTAATCATTTTCATTGTTCTCTGCTGGACTCTCTCCAATTTGTCCACATCCTTTCTGTAGTGGGGGGCCCAAAACGGGACGCAGTACTCCCAGATGTGGCCTCACCAGTGCCGAATAGAGGGGAATAATCACTTCCTTCGATCTGCTGTCAACCCTCCTACTAATGCAGCCCAATATGCCGTTAGCCTTCTTGGTAACAAGGGTACACTGTTGACTCATATCAAGCTTCTCGTCCACTGTAATCCCCAGGTGCTTTTCTGCAGAACTGCCGCTTAGCCAGTCGGTCCCCAGCCTGTAGCAGTGCATGGGATTCATCTGTCCTAAGTGCAGGACTCTGCACTTGTCCTTGTTGAATCTCATCAGATTTCTTTTGGCCCAATTCTCCAAATTGTCTAGGTCACTCTGGACCCTATCCCTACCCTCCAGCGTATCTACCTCTCCCCCCCAGCTTAGTGTCATCTGCAGATTTGCTGAGGGTGCAATCCATCCCTCATCCAGATCATAAATGATCCCCCAACTTCACCCAGATCAGACCAATGGGCTCATCCATCCCACTTGTCCCTGCTGTGCCCTGGAGCAGTGAGAGCAAGAGCCTGAGTATCATGGCTGGGACTCCTACTGAGAGAAATATCCTTCCCTCCGGAGGGAGATAAAGGCCTGGAGAGGTTAGGACCTTGCTGTGAGGACAGGACCTGGGATAGTGGATTTCTGCAGTTGTGTTATGTGGGGAAGGGTCTCTTTCTGTGTCTGTCAAGATGGAGTCCACAGCAGAGGGGGCCTCCCTGGATGAAGTGAGGGGGTGCCCCCATCCTGGTGACTTTGCTGACCTGATTCATCCTTCTCCTCTGCAGCAGCACGGAGTATGGGATGCCCTCAGTGACATTTGGAAATGTGCACCCCTCAGATGTGCTGGATATGCCTGTGGATCCCAACGAACCCACCTACTGCCTCTGCCACCAGGTCTCCTATGGGGAGATGATTGGCTGTGATAACCCTGATGTAAGAGACTGGGCTTGGAGAGAATGGGGGAGAGACACGCGCACTAGGAGTCTGGTTCTGCTTATGTGGGCCCTGCTATCTCAAGCAGTGACATCTGCAGGTTGAGGGTGTATCTACAGATTATGTGAGAGGGGAGAATTAAGGGGGATGCTCATTTTAGGACCCCCTTAGGGGACAGATTTTTTTTTTTTCCTGGACAAGTCTGGAATCCAGGAGGAGGGAAACCTTAAAACAGAGTAGGAATTGGGTGAGTTTCTCAATCCACTTCCCCAATCCTGAATATTGATGTGGTCACTGCTGAGGATTTGCAAAGGGAGGTTATGTGATCAAATGCTGGGGGGGTTGGTAGCCCTCCAAAAAGTCAGCAGGGGAGGAAACTCTACTGTATGACTGACTTTGTGCTCTCCATCCCACATCAGTGCTCCATCGAGTGGTTCCATTTCGCCTGTGTGGGCCTGACGACAAAGCCAAGGGGGAAATGGTGAGTGGGTGCTGAAACAAGGACATCAGAGGTTTCAAGAAGCTATAAATCACTGGGGAGTCCCATGGGTGTTTGGAGCGGGAAGTTCTGGGGCGGGGTGACTGTGGATGTTAGGGGGGGTTGGGATTGCGTCTCAATGAAGATTTATTGGGGGTTGTGTGTGTTTAAGGGCTTCTGGGTGTGTGGCTGTATTTGGGGCGCACTAAAGGGGGTCCCATAGACTTTGTGTATTGGTGGGTCCCTCCCACGCCATAACTGCTGCCTTATCTCTCCTTTTCCTACCAGGTTCTGCCCTCGCTGCTCCCAGGAGAGGAAGAAGAAATAAAATCCCTAGAGCCCCCTGGTGCAGTGGCCAGAGTCCCATCTCTTCTGCTAGGACCTCATCAAGGCTCCCCCAGCCCCTGGGCCTTGAGGTTGTGGGGAGTCTTGCCCTGTTTGTGGTTAGGGTGACCTTTGAATGGGCTGTGTCCTTATGACAGTTCCAGTGTGTTCTGTATCCCGTGCTGCCTTCAAATTCCCCTTGGAGGTCCTTTGTGTGTGCTGTTCTAGAACAGGTCTCTGAATCCCAGAGGGAATGAGGGTAGCTAGGTAGCCCCCAGATTCCCAGGGGTAGGATGGTCCCCTGATTTCCCTGGCTCACCCTTCACCCCACTTAGAGTCCATTGCCTGCATCACTCCTTGGGGAGGCCAGGCTTAGTCGGGGAAGTGAAAGATTACCTGAATGCCCATGGGAAGGAGGTCAGTCTCCCCAAACTTTATAGGTTCCTGATTTTATTAGATCTCTCCTGCGTGTGGGGGTAAGCAGACCACCTCTTCATCTTACAGGTTGGTTAAAAAGTTGGATCCCTTAGTCCCCTGCCCTATCTTACATTCCACTATCAGCTCCAGTATCAAGTGGTCTCTCTGTTGTATATGGGAGAGGATGGAGTTTAGAGATAGCTTAAGTCTCATTTATTCCCCTCTGGGAGAATATCTCAGGAATGGGTACTGTGTCTTACAGGAAAGAGGAAGTGTTGGTGATCTCAGGTGGAGATGGCTCTGTACCACCTGTGCTTCTGCCCCAGAGTTCCCCAATCCTTTTTGCTGTCCAAGATCCTTTGTTCTGCTGGTGATGGGATGTTTGGGAATCAAGATCCTCCTTGTAAAATATGGAATTAAATAAAACCCATTGAAACAAACACCCCAGCATTTGCCAGGGTCTGTGATTGTGGGTCTTGGCTCTGACCTGTGGAGGATGACACAGAAACCTTCTATAGATCCCCTCAGTGGGTAAAAGAGGTGTTGGTGGAGGATAGGGTGGCACTCTACATTAAAGACACCATTACCTATTTTAGAGTTATCAGTAACTCAGAAGATGACCTAGGTGAATCATCTTAGGTTCGCTGGCATTTCCAAAAAAATCAAAAGTTTCATTTTGGGTCAAACTGAAAATGAAAACTTTCCAATTTTTTTGTGAATTGAAAAATTGGAAAAATTTCAAGTAGGGTTATATGAAACATTTTTTTAAAAATTCATCTTGGATGTTTTTGTTTCAATTTTGGGCATTTTAACAAAGATTCGGGAGGACTATATTCAGAAAACAGCTGGAGGAGGAGGTGGTTGTGGTGCCTTCCTTATAGCTTTTAGCCTAGTAGTTAGGGCACTACCTGGGATGTGGGAGTCCCAAGTTCAAGTCTGCTCTAAGGAATATTTATTTATAAAAGGTGGAATAGCTTCAACAGGAGAGCTTGAGGAAAAACCGTTTGGTGAATCTAGTCCTCCTTTACTTCTGTTAAGATTTCAAAAATCGAAATGAAGAGTCATATGAAAACAAAATGCTTTGTTTCAACATCTCCAAAACATTTCTTTTTTTTTGGTTCGGTCATAACAACTGAGCAAACTCAACACAAATCATTTTGGGTCAAATAAAATTGTACTTTTTGGTGAGTAAAATATTTGCCATTATTTTTTCCCAGTTGTACTGATCATATGGATTAACATGCTTACTAACAAAGCCCAGGAGGGATACTGATGAATGGTGAGTGTTTCCCACACACTCTAGGGCACCCCACCTTTACCCTTCTGTGCACTCAAGGCATAACCCGGTTAATTTAGGCACCCCCACCCTTTCCCAGTTATAGGGCTCCGGTGAAAGGCACCCACCCTGAGCCAGTTCCCAGGGATCAGGGCATAATCTTCTGCGGGTTTGCAAGGCCTTTACCAGTGAAAGAGCCTTAAACAGTAATATCTTTAACCTCTGTTTGTTTATTAACAGTTACCAAAAAAACACACATGCTAAGCATGCAATGCTCACCACTCCCAATAAGGCAGACAAACTTTTCTTGGTGACCAGTCAGGATCAAGTCATCCAGGGCTCCAGCTTCTGCAGGATATGATCTGCAGGGTTTTGAGGTCTGGCAGCTCTGATCTTGGCTTGTGTTCTGGAGTTAGGTTCGAAAGAATTTCCTTTTCGACCCCCAGTTACATAATTAAACTAAATCCTGCTTAGCTGTACCTTAACCAATCATTTTAAAGTAAAGTACTACGAAACAGTATTTTCACCAATTCTAGCCCATTATGAAACAATTCTTTAACCCAGAGGTGGGCAAACCCTCCTGCCCGGCCCCTGAGCTCCTGCTCCAGGAGGCTCGCCCCCAGCCCCTCCCCTGCTGTTCCCCCTCCCCCGCAGCCTCAGCTCGCCCCGCCACCGGCGCAGTGTTCTGGGTGGCAGAGCTGTGAGCTCCTGGGGCAGCACAGCTGCAGAGCCACAGTCTGATCCCGTGCTCTGTGCTGCGCGGTGGTGTGGCTGGCTCCAGCAGGGTGGCGCGGCTGCCTGTCCTGCTGCTGTGGGTGGTGCGACTGTAGTGCCACCAGCCACGGGTGCTCCAGGCAGCACGGTAAGGGGGCAGGGGAGTTTGGGGTGGTGTTCAGGGGGTGGAGGTGTGGATAGGGGTCGGGGCGGTCAGAGGATGGGGAACAGGGGAGTTGAATGGGGGCAGGGGTTCCTGGGGAGCAGTCAGGCAGGAGGGGGGGGTTGGATGGGGTGGCGGGGGGGCAGTCAGGGGCAGGGATTCCAGGGGCCATCAGGGGACAGAGAGAAGGGGTGGTTGGATGGGGCAGGGGTCCTGGGGGGGGGCGGCGGGAGGTCCGGGGGCTGTCGGGACAGGGAACGGGGGGGTTGGATGGGGCAGGAGTCCCGGGGGAGGCCATCTGGGGGCGAGAAGCTGGGGGGTGGGGGCTGGATAGGGGGCGGGGGCTGAGCCACACCTGGCTGTTTGGAGAGGCACAGCCTCCCCTAACTGACCCTCCATACAATTTTGGAAACCGGATGCGGCCCTCAGGCCAAAAAGTTTGCCCACCTCTACTTTAACCAGTCACACCCCACCACCTTAGTTGATTTAAATCTTGCAAAATTAATTACGCAACAGATAGAAACAATTAAAGAATCAGACAGAGCCCCTACAGATAAACAATAGAGAAGTATCGGGGGTAGCCGTGTTAGTAGGGAATAGAGAAGGGTCCATAAAGGCAAAACAATAAAGTATAGATTTCACAATCACAGCTGTTCAGTGATTCCTGAGCAGACAGAATGCTATCAAAGTTTTCTTTAAACATCTTAAGATTTGTTCTTTGAGTGCTTGCTCATGTCGATTCCATGCTAGGCGTGTGTGCGCCCACGTGCACAGCTCCCAGACACTTTTCCTTAATGATATCTGTAGGGCTGGCTCTGGTGTCCTCTGGAGTGCCATGCTCATGCGCCAGTACATTAGGCGCCACCAGCCCTGTGCCCTCTCAGTTCCTTCATATCGTCCGTGACAGATGCTGGAACGCCTCTTTCAATCTTGTTCAGAAAGTGTGATAGTGGTCTCTTCAAACTGTTTGTGTTTTATAGTTTTCAGATAGTATTGTTAGCAGTTAAGGTAGAGTTAGAGTCAGAGTCCCTGTTGGGACATTGCTACAGGGACAAGGCATGCCCCGATCACCGGGTTTCAAGCCATGCTCTGCTTGTAATAAGCCGATATGGGTTAGTGACCCCCACACAAGCTGCTTGAAGTGTTTGGGCGAAGCGCATATAAAGGACAAATTTGTAAAAACCTTAAGCCAAGGACCCAAAAGCACAGAGACATCCGCTTAAAGGCACTAGTAATGGAGGTGGTTCTTAGACAAGACGTGATTCATCACTGGCGAGGCTTCAGTCTCCTTGGCACTGACCTGCATCTTCTAGACAGCGGTTGCCATAGCCTCTGGGCAGGTCATCAGTGCAAAGGTCACCTGCACCCCAGTCTCCAGCCCATTGGCTCTCACCACCATCCCGTTATCGGTCTCCGCCTACATCGCCATCATCCTGGCACCATTCTCCAGCCTTGACGGCAGAGGGAGGCTCTGACAGCACCTCCATGGTAAGCTAGGGAGGAGTCTTCCCCAGAATTCGAAGGGGGCACTGTTCACTGGGGGCACCAGACGTGGCAGGGCCTGCGATGGGTGCCTGGCCGGAGGACCAGTGGCCGATCCAGTGGCTTTATTGGAATTCCTGAGGCCTCCCCATAATGCAAGGGCCATACTCACAACATTCCTCAGTGGGGCCCTCCAAGAAGCAGTCTGTAGTACCATTGGTACCAGGACGGGACCCGGAATTGGATTCTGACTCCGGCACCGGACAAGAGACATTAGTTGTGGGGGAAGACTCTCCTTGGGTAGTGTGTGGCCCAGCCCCTCCCCAGTTTACCTTCCTCTTCCTCTTCCCCTTCCCCTGAAGAGGTGGTCATGGGTCCATCTCACCCTCTACCTCCCAATGACTTCAGGGGTGGCCTCAAATCTGGGCCTACAGGCTGAGGAGCTTGCAGAACAAGCAGACAGCCTTTTTGACATCTTGGCACCGCAGCACCTGCCAAGGTGGCACTACCTGTGCACAAAGGGGTGCTTAAGATAATAAAGGCCCTGTGGCAAACCCTGTCCTCTTTGCTGCCCATATCAAAGAGGGCTTTAAAGAAGTATTATGTGCTCACCAAAGGATCTGAATACGTATACACCCACCCACCCCCAGGTTCACTCATAGTATCAGTGGCGAACAAAAGGACATGAAGGGACTGGCAAGGGCCACGCCTAAAAATAAGGATGCAAAAATGTTGGACCTCCTTAGAAGGAAAATTTATTCGATTGCACGCCTGAGGATATCTAACCAGTAGGTGCTGCTGGGTAGATATAATTACAACTTGCGGGACTCACTGACAAAATTTAAATATTCCCTGCTGCAAGACCTGCGCCAAGAGTTCGGGTCTATTCTGGAGGAAGGCAGGTCAATAGCCAGGGCCTCACTCCATATGGCTTTGGATGCGGCGGACTTGGCAGCCAGGGCTATGGCTATGTCAATGAGGCAGAGTTCTTGGCTGCAGTCCTCTGGCCTCTCCCTGGATGTCCAACAATCCATCCAGGACCTCCCATTTGAGGGCAATGCTCTGTTCTCAGAGCAAATGGATGCCAGGCTGCATGGCCTGAAAGACTCCCATTCCATGCTCTGCTCTGTGGGGCTTTCCACACCACAGACCTCCAGGAAGTCATTCCGGCCTTCTCCCCCACCGCTGAAGGTCTTAGGCTCCTTGAGACAAGGCTCCTACAGGAGAAGGGAGAGAGACAAGGGCTTCAAACGCCATTGTCCTACCCCGTCCTCCTCAAGCTCCCAATCAGGCTCTGCCTGTCAGGTGTCCCGAGACAGGCATTTTGAGGGTGTGCCCAAGGACAGAGTACCAGATTTATCGGATCCAGCCCCCCCTTATTCCCTTTCCGTACTGCCTGGTTCCGAATTACTTCAGACCGCTGGGTGTTCAGCACTGTAACCTCTGGGTACACCCTGCAGTTTTCCTCCATCCCTCCCTCCCACCCCACCTCTCCAGGGACGCTTCTCTGGAGCAACTCCTCATCCAGGAGGTAGAAACCCTGCTAAGGGTGGGGGTTGTAGAGGAAGTCCCTCAAGACATGAAGGGAAAGGGTTTTACTCCCAGTATTTCCTAATACTGAAGGCCAAAAGGGGCCTCAGACTCATCCTAGACGTGTGTCGCCTTAATAAATATCTCAAGAAATTGAAGTTCCACATGGTCTCCTTGGTCTCCATCATTCCCTCTCTGGATCCAGGAGACTGGTTTGCCGCCCTCAATTTGAAAGATGCTTATTTCCATTTTCCAAGGACACAGAAGGTTTCTGCGCTTTGTAGTGGGTCAATGCCACTACTAGTTCATGGCCCTGAATCGCCCTAAGGGTGTTCACAAAGTGTATGGCCATAGTGGCCACTTATCTGAGGTGTCAAGGGGTGTCCTTATCTTGATGACTGACTGGTCAGAGGCAGGTCACAAGCTCAGGTGCAAGGCAGCCTCGACTTGGTGAGGTTCACTTTTCAGGATCTGGGCCTGCTTATAAATGAACAGAAATCAACGCTGTCACCAGTGCAATGGATAGAGTTTATAGGAGCAGTACTCAATTCTACCCAAGCAAGTCCGTCCTTCTAGAGTCCAGGTTCTGAGCCATGTCGGACCTCATCACCCACATGAGAGCCCACCCGCTCACAACTCCCCGTGTATGCCTCAAGCTGCTGGGCCACCTGGCAGCATGTACTTGCGTGGTTCAGAATGCACGTCTGCATTTCAGACCCCTGCAAGCATGGCTGGCTTGATCTACATGCCAGGCAGACACAATTTGGACCAGATGATCACAGTCCTGTCACACATCCTGGCTTCCCTGGGGTGGAGGATGGAACCCCATTCGGTGTTGGAGGGCATTCCCTTCATAGACCCGTGTCCTGCAGTAACCTTTGTCTCCAATATATTAGACCTGGGATGGGGAGCCCACCTCAGCGACATCAGCATGCAAGTTCTTTGGTTGTAGGAAGATCGTTCCTTGCATATAAACATCAGGGAACTGAAGGCGGTTCGGCTGGCCTGCCAAGCTTTCCTCCCCTTTCTGGAGGGCAAGGTGGTCTGAGTCCTGACAGACAATACAAAGGTGATGTTTCACATCGACAAGCAGGGCGGAGTCCGCTTGTCAGGCCTGTGCAAGGAGGCTCACCAGCTATGGGACTTCTGCATCCAGTGCGCCATTCATCTCATGGTGTTGCACCTGCTGGGCAACAAGAATGTGTTGGTCTTTCTCGCCTCGCCACAAGTGGTCTCTCCACCTGGAGTTGATCAGCTGCATTTTCCAAAGGTGGGGGACTCCGTAGGTGGACCAGAACAGGAAGTGTCACTGGTTCTGCTTGATCCGCAGGCTCGACAGAGGTTCCCTGTCCGAAGCCTTCCTGTTCCCATGGTCGGAACAAAGGTTATCCTGATAGCTCTGGTGTGGCCGCATCAACACTGGTTCAGCACGCTGTTAGAGCTTTTGGTAGCAGTCCCATTGGAGCTCCAGCTCCAGCTGGACTTGCCTTCACAGAACCACAGCTGTTTGCTACACCTGAATCCAGCACCACTCCACTTGACGGCATGGTTGCTGCATGGCTGAATGTGGAGGAGCATGCTTGCTTGGCTCAAGTTCAGCAGATCTTGATGAGCAGTAGAAAGCCCTCCACTAGGGCTACCTACCTGGCCAAATGGAAGCGTTTTTCATGTTGGGTCTCGGGCCAGAACCTATCTCCACTCCAGACCTCACACCCTAGACTACCTGTTGCATCTAAAGCTCCAAGGTTTGACTCTTTCATCAATCAGGGTCCACTTGGCAGCCATCTTGGCCTTCCATCTGCTGGTTCAGGGCAGATCTGCTTTTTTCCCCATGATATGAGGGTCAGATTTCGGAAAGGTCTGGTGCGACTTTATGCTGAAGTTCATGACCCTATCCTGCCTTGGGATCTACACCTGGTGCTGTCTAGGCTCATAGGGCCACCCTTCGAGCCATTAGCTTTGTGTTCCCTGCTATTCCTCTCGTGGAAGGTTTCCGTCCTGATTGCAATCACTTCAGCCTGCAGAGTTTCCAAATTAGAGTGCTCACATCAGAACCACCCTATATGATGTTCTACAAGGATATGGTCCAGCTGTGGCCCCACCCAGCCTTCTTGCTGAAAGTGGTGTCACAGTTCCACAATAATTAGGATATATTCCTGCTGGTGTTTTATCCCAAGCCTCATAAGTCCAGCGAGGAACTCAGGCTACATATCCTTGATGTTAGAAGGATGATGGCTTTCTAGCTCGAGAGAACCAAGCCCTTTCCTAAGTTGACGCAGCTCTTTGTTGCAGTGGCAGACAGGATGAAAGTCCTGCCGGTTTCCGCCGAGGGGATCTACTCCTGGATAGCCACATGCATCGAGTTCTGCTATAAGCAAGCAGGGGGTCACCGCTAGCTATCATGACCACCCATTCTACCAGAGCTCAGGCTTCGTCAGCAGCTTTCCTTGCACAAGTTCTGATATAGGACATCTGCAGAGACATGACCTGGTCCTCGGTCCACACCTTTGTATCCCATTATGTCATTACCCAGCAGGCATGGGATGACGCAAGTTTCAGTAGAGCAGTGTTGCAAGCCACAAGACCGTGAACTCCGAGCCCAACTCCAGGGATACTGCTTGTAAGTCACCTAACATGGAATTAACATGAGCAAGCACTCGAAGAAAAAACTGTTACCTACCTTTCGTAACTTGTTCTTCAAGATTTGTTGCTCATGTCCATTCCATGACCCGCCCTCCATCCCTGCCGATGGCAAGAAGGAACTGAGAGGGCGCAGGGCCAGTGGCGCCTAATATACCAGCGCATGAGCATGGCACTCCAGAGGGCGCCAGAGCCAACCCTATGGATACTAAGACAAAAAGTCTCTGGCAGCAGTGCAAATGGGCATGTGCACACGTAGCGTGGAATGGACATGAGCAACACATCTCGAAGAACAACAGTTACGAAAGGTAGGTAACCATTTTTTTTTCTTTATCTGGTGATGGTGGGTACTATTAGGACAGGAATGCCTTCTTAATAGCCTGATTTTACATTGTTTTGATGAAATTTAGATGAAATCTGAGAATGTGACTCTCTGCTTTTTAGTTCATAGCTGCTGCTGTCTTAATGTGGCTGCTGCTGCTTACTGTAGAAAAGGTCCTCAGACCTTACAGTGGGGGTTTGTTACAGACCACCAAATTGAACCAAAGAACAGGATGAGTTACTCCTTAAACACTTGTATGTAATGTGTAGGTAAAAATATTATTATGAGAGACCTCCGTATGGGAGACTTATGCTGTCAGTCTCATGCAGCCAGCAGCACATCATTAGAGTTTCTAAAAAATTGTACCTTTTGCAAACCAAAAAGTTTTGGGTTACAAATTAGATACTGGGTGCAATACTTAGAATGTCAGATCTTGGGGCAGGGAGCATCTTTCTGTTCTATGTTTGTTCAGGACATAGCAAAATGGGGCCCTAGTCTGTGACAAGGGTTCCTAGGCACTATGGCAATACAAATAAGAATGATAATGATACCTTATCTAACACAAAAGGTATTGTACCCAACATTTTGGATTTCAGTATAAGGGATAAAGATGAATTGATCCCTAGACTGGAAGTTGGTGGTTGGCTAGGATCCAGTGATTATGACCTGAAAACATTCAATATGGGCAAACAGTGGACATTCCCAGTTTGTCCAGTGATCAATTCATCTTAGAAGATATGAAGTTTAGAAAATTGATAGGGGGAGCTAAAGACACTAGGGAAAAATCCATGGATGGCAGGGCTACGGACAATCAGAAAGAGTTTAAGTATATCAGGAACAAATGAAATCCTAGTAGTGGCCTTTTATTAGCAGGATAGGCCTTTTACTAGCTAGATATGGTAACATTGTTAATAATACAGAAAAGGACAAGTGTTTAATAAATATTTTCTTTCTCTATTTGGAAAGAAGTAGGATGATATGCTTGTAGCACATGAGGATGATTAATTACTTTCCAGTCCATTCATGAATAAGGAGAATGTTTAATAGCATCTACTAAGGATAAACATATTTAAACCAGCAGGCCTGGATAACTTGCACCCCAAAGTTCTAAAACAGTTTGTGAGGAGATCTCTGACTGATTGATGTTAACTTTTAATAAAACTTGCAATACTGGGGAAATTCCCGAAGATTGGAAGAGTGCTAATTTGTGCAAATACTCAGAAAGGGTGAGCAGGATTACCTGGGTAATTATAGGCTGGTTAGCCTTATGACGTTGCACTCCATATGCTTTATGAAAATATGCTTATGAATATGATGTAACTGAAATAAGCTTTATGAAAAAGGTCTCTTGTAAGGTATCATTAAAAAGCTTATCTAAAGAGTGTGTTCATCCTATTTGTATGCATGTATCATTCTTGTATCTGAAGCTAGAAATATGAAGTATAACTCTGAGGTCCTATTGTAATTATGCAAAGTGTGGGCCATTAATGGTGATTTAGAATCTTGATGGCTCCCATTGACTAGAACAATTGGTTGTGGATGGTTTATTTACCTGCAAGCCTTCCTGTGTACCTGTGGGCCAGCCCGTGGGTAATGAAGAATGAGGTTTTATAGTGACATGTGACCATGTCACCTGATAATGAAATCCATCTTAAATATGGTACATTTCCATTTAGAAGGAGGGGTGGGGACCCAGAGAGACAAAAGATTCCCGGCGTGTGCCAAAGCTATAAAAGGGAGTGGAGCAAAACAAAGGGGGCTACTAGTCATGAGAGAGCCCCTGCTTTACACCAAAGATGCCTGCTGGAACTAACAAGGTCTCTACCAGGGGAAAGGATTGGGCCCAGACTAGGAAGGAGTCTAGTCTGTGAAAGAAGCTTATTGGAACATCTCTGAGGGTGAGATTTACTTGTAATCAGTTTCTTAATGTATTGGGCTTAGACTGGTGTGTTTTTGCTTTATTTTGCTTGGTGACTTACTTTGTTCTATCTGTTTTTACTTGAAACCACTTAAATCCTACTTTGTATACTTAATAAAATCACTTTCATTTATTAATGAACCCACAGTAAGTGATTAATACCTGGGAGAGCAAACAGCTGTGCATATCTCTCTATCAGTGTTATAGAGGGTGGACAATTTAGGCGGTTACCCTGTATAAGCTTTATACAGGGTAAAATGGATTTATTTGGGGTTTGGATCCTATTGGGAGCTGGGTGTCTGAGTGCTGGAGGCAAATAACCTGCTGAGCAGTTTTTAGTTAAAGTTTGCAGCTTTGGGGGCATGGACCAGACGTGGGTCTGTGTTGCAGCAGGCTAGCATGTCTGACTCAACAAGGCAAGGTTCTGGAGTCCCAAGCTGGCAGGGAAAACGGGCTCAGAGGTAATTCCAGCACGTCAGGTGACAGTCCCAAGGGGGTCTCAGTGACCGAACTGTCACAAGCCTGACATCAGTCTTGGGCATAATTATGGAAAAGCTGTTATGGGTTTCAATTTTAAAAAACTTACAGGATGGAAATAAAACCAGTCAACCTGGTTTTATGGAAAATAGGTCTTCTCAAACAAAGCCTGATTTCATTGTTTGATGAGACTACAAGTTTGTTTGATAAAAGTAACTCTGGTAACTCATATGTGTTAATAGACTTTTGACATTCTGATTAAAAAATGCACAATACAGTATCAATAAAGCACGTGTTAAATGGATTAAGGACTGGCTAACTGGAAGATCTCAAAAAGTAGCGGCCAGTGGGGAATCATTATAGAGAGGTGTTTTTAGTGGGGTTCCACAGGGAACAGGTTCTAGCTCCAATCCTATTCAACCTTTTAATCAGTGATCTGGAGGTAAATATAAAATCACAGCAGATAAAATTTGCAAATCCCATAAAGACTAATGGAGTGGTAAATACCTAATGATGATGGAGGGCAGTCATACAGAGTGATCTGGATGAGTGGGTAATTCATTCAAACAATTGATTTTAATATAGCCAAATGAAATGTCAAACATTGAGAAACAAGGAGTATTAGCCATACTTACAAAATAGGGGACTGTATCCTGGACAGTAGTGACTGGAAAGCATTTAGAGATTGTAGTGGACAAGCAACTCCGCGTGAACACCCAGTGTAGTGTTGCAGTAAAAAGGACTGTGCGATTCTTAGATATATAAACAAGTGAGTAGAACTAGGGTGGTGATTTGATCACTGTATAATATGTTGAAAATTGGAGAGGGTGCAGAGAAGAGCCACAAAATTATTTGAGGGCTTGAGAAAATACAGTGAGAGAGAGAAAGAGATTTAATTTATCAAAAAGGAAATCAAGAGGTCCTTGATTATAGTTTTATCAGAACCTTCATGGGGAGAAAATATGGTACCAAAGGGCTCTTTAATCTAACAGAGAAAGACATCAAGAACCAATGACTGGAAGATGAAGCCAAATTCAAACTATAGGTAAGGCATACATTTTTAACAGTGAGAGTGCTTAACCATTGTAACAAACTAACAAGAGAAGTGATGGATTCTCTATCTTTTGATTACTTCATATTAAGCCTGAATGACTTTCAGGAAGATAAGGTTTAATTCAACACAGGTTATTGGGTTCAATACAGGGGTAAGTGAATGTAATTCTGTGGCCTGTGTTGTACAGGATGGCAGACTAGATGATTGAATGATCCCTTGTGGACTTAATGACTTTACAGATTCACAGAATTTAACACATTTTATTAAAATTACTTCCTATAATTTTTATAGGATGTATTTTCTGAGAGCTCAACCTAATGTATTTAATTGTAAATTATTAATTTTAAAGTGAGTCCTTGAAATTTAACACTGTATGTGATCTTCAGTCCCAGATGATGAGAGTAATCTAGTAATGCAGACTTTTCAATTTACCTATGTAGCTAAAATCACTACAATCTTGTGTATTGGCTACATTTGTAGACATTTTAGAATTAATGGTCATTTTTTGCCATTCTTCAAAAGTGAAAGTTGCTCCTTCAGCAGTAGCTTACGGATAATATTATATTACAGAAAATTCTACCCAAAAAATTGCCCTCTATCAAAATGACTGCCATGTTCTATTGTTCCCAATGGAACTGAGACCACAGGCTGCCCTTAGCAACTATGCCCACTGCCTCCATTCACTGCACTTCACAGTTTCCCTGTCTATCTCCTGAAAGTATAGTGAGCCACCATCTTTGGTCAGGGCAGGTTGTTTTAACTCCTATTTGGAACAATGAGAGGGGTGGCCATTTTGAAAGAGAACATTTTATTTGATGGCAACCTGTGGCCTCAGTCCTATTGAAAACTGTAGAGAGAATGGCCATTTTGAAAGATCAGTTCTTAGTAGAATTGGATGAAATACAGCATTTTTCTGCTGAAGGAGAAACTTTGAGCTATGAAGAATAATGACAAAAATGACCCTTAATTTTTAGTACTTTTTTTTTTTTTTTTAAAGCTAACTGTTACACGAGATCTACTCTATAAGAAAGGCAGTAGAGGGTTGTATGTGCATGCAGGGGAATGTGGAGGGCAGGAGGGAGGGGAAAGTCTGTGTGTCTGTGTACACTCAGTCTAATTATCCAGTATGTTATGGGTGCTTTGCACTGCTGCAAGGTGACATAATGCAGCCATAGCATTTCAGGGGATCTGGCCATAGAAGTTAAAATAAATAATGAAAGGTTGATATTTCAACTATGGTGACTGTCCTGTAGTGCCACTGTAATGGAAAAAAATCAACTGTGTATTTAAATTTAGTTTCATTCAGAATTGTATCACAAACACTAACATGCCTTAAATATATGGTTATTGCATTAGTGTTGCTTTGGAGCAGAATTAAGGTCATTTGGATGACTGACCATTTTTTTGGATGACTGACCATATTTCCATACTTGAACATGTTTGGGGTTTTTTTTAATGTAACCTTAACTCTCGAATTTCTTGGCTTTATAATGTTTTGGGAATAATTACATCTGTTTTTTACACTAAATTAATTATATGTATTCTCAACCTTAACTCCATTTTAACATCTATCTATATATGTGTATAATATAAATCATTGCAGGTGTGTGTGTGTGTGTGTGTGTGTACACGTACACAAAACTCCCCCTCCCATTGTTAAAAAATGTTTTTAGGTTGCAAACTCAAGCACTCCAATATTAGAAAATACCATATGTACAGTTACCTGGGCAACCTTAATTCAGCCCCCTTGTGTGTATGCATTGTGATAGTCTTTTATTACATGATCACATACTATTCTCTGAGTAGTATCCTGTGGGTGCTCCACTGTAGGTGTGTCTGCGTCTCTGTGCCTCTGATCAGAGATTTTAGATAGTGTCCGTTCAGCTCACACATGCACTCTCCCTGTCTCATGCCTTGCCTCAAGGCTATCTAGCACTGCGTGGGCAAACTGCCCCCAGCTCCTTCTCAGCCACCCTTGGCCTGAGACTGCATGATTAGCAGTCTGATTTAGTTTGCAGTTTGCCTTGAATTTATAATAGCCGATAGAATTTCCATTTTTCATAGCATCTAGTAGAGTTTCTGTTCTAAAATTTTCCCTGTTTAAAAAAAAAAAAAAAAGTATATACTTTCATTTTTTCTCCCTGGTCTTGTTGACACGTTTCCCCCCCCCCCTTTTGGGGGGGGGACAACTCCCCATCTGGGGCTATGCCTGGCTCCTCCAGGTTCAAACATTGCGTCTCCTGTTGGGACGCAATAACGATCAGTGATGGTCACCCATGCTGTATTTGGTGCCTCAGAGAGGTGCATGTTTCTCAGGGCTGGTCCACACTGGGGCGGGGGATCGATCTAGGAAACGCAACTTCAGCTACGAGAATAGCGTAGCTGAAGTCGACGTTTCCTAGATCGAACTAAGTTTACTTACTGCGGGTCCATGCGGTGCAGGCAAGCTCCCCCGTCGACAGCGCTTCCTCCTCTCGGCGAGCAGGAGTTCCACAGTCGACGGGGGAGCACTTCTGGGATCGATTTATCGCGTCCAGATGAGACACAATAAATCGATCCCAGAAGATCGATCTCTACCCGCTGAATCGGGCGGGTAGTGTGGACCTAGCCTTAGTAGTGCACCTTCTGCCAAAAATTGAAGGCCAGAATGCATGAGTTAAAACTTAAGCTACCCGTGATGGAGAGTTCCCTTAGATCGGCCTCAGATCCCGATCCCGAGACTCCCCCAGAGCAATGGTCACTACTTAGGGTGACCGGATAGCAAGTGTGAAAAATCAGGACAGGGTGGGGAGCAATAGGTGCCTATATAAGAAAAAGCCCCCAAAATCAGGACTGTCCCTATAAAATTGGGACATCTGGTCACCCTATCAGTACTGAGACCATCAACTTCCATGGAAGGAGAGCCTAAGAAAATCTTCTGACTCTCCTCAAAGACTTCTAAGAAGAGGGCCACAAGTCCCCAAACTGAACTCTTGATTGGTCAAAGGAGATCTCCGGCACAATCAGTCATTCTTCTTCGAGTGATTGTTCACGTCCATTACACATTAGGTGTACGCGCGCCGCGTGCACGGACGTCGGAAACTTTTTCCCTTAGTGGCTCCCGTCGGGCCGGCGGGGCCCCCTCCTTCCCGCCAGAGCGGCGCCCCGCTCCAGGGTATATATATCCCTGCCGACCCGACCACTCCAGTTCCTTCTTACCGTCCGTGGCGGCGTTGGAACAACTCTGTCTCTCGTCTGAGAGTGTCCCTTAGCAATAGTCATTAGTGTTATCTAGCAGTTATCAGTTAGTTTGTAGTAGTGTTTAGCCAGTAGTTAACAGCTCATTAGAGTACTTAAAGTTCCTGCCGGGGTTGTTTGTTCAGCCCCGGCACCGGCCCTGGGCAGCGGGGTATGCCACACGCCCAAGGCTTCAAGGCTTGTGCCACGTGCCGCAGGCCTATGCCATTGATCGACCCCCACGCTTCGTGTCTCCGTTGCCTGGGGGAGGCTCACCAGAAAGAGCGCTGCAAGATCTGCAAGGCCTTTAAGCCCAGAACTAAAAAAGAGAGGGACTTTCGCCTTAAGCAGCTGCTCATGGAGACGGCGTTACAGCCCTCCACTTCGACGGCACCGTCTGCCTCCGTGCGGAGTGCCCCGGCATCGGTGCGGGAACCGGCGCCGGCGAGTCACCCGAAGCCCGCGGCACCCACCCAGCGGGGAAATACACGACGCCGATCGTCTTCGCCGGCGAAAGCGAAGGGCCAACCTAAGGCCCGAGGACGGTCCCCGCACAAGAGGGCGGCACCGGTAAAGACCTCGAGTGCCCCTAAGGCCGATACGGCCCCAACACGGACCCCGGTAGTGGCTCCGGCGCCAAAGGGCCCGTCGAGCCCCGGGATGGGCGCGTCAAGCGAGGCTGAAGGGCTGGAGGAGCTTGTGGAACAGCCCTCCACTCCGGACACGTTTGAGGCAGCTAAGGACCTCATTGCTTTGTCCGTTGAGGCCCCGGCACGCGCTGAAGGCGCCCCGCCTATGCTGCCGCGCAGAGGCAAGCCGGCGATGGTGCGCCCGTCACGGTCGCTGTCTCGGCACCGCTCCAGGAACCGGTCCCGGTCGAGCTCCGCCTCGGTGGACTCCCGGTTGCCCTCAGCGCAGGAAGCACCGCAGCAGTCGGGCTTCAGCAAGCGGTCGGCACCGACTCAGCAACAGAGCACGAGTCGGCACCGCGAAGCGTCGGCGGTTCGTTACCCAAGGCCGACCAGCCGTAGCCGTTCCCGGTCCCGCGATCACCGGTACCGTTCCAGGTCCAGGTCGGCGAGGCGCTATTCCAGGTCCTGGTCGCGGAGGCGCTACTCCCCAAAACCGGACCGGCACCATCCTACGGCTCCACCGTGGCCTTCCAGGTCACCGTCCGTGGTCTCGGGGACTAACTCAGACCGGTACGGCGGGTATGCCCATAGGTCACAGGCCAGCAGGGACTACGGTCAGTCCCAATGGGGCCAACCGAGCCAATGGCCATTCTGGACACCCTTGGCCTACCACCAGCAAGGGCCCCCATCGAGGGCCTCGAGATCCGGGCCATCCGGGCCCCGCTCCCGCTCCCCGCGGCACCGTCCGCCATCGTATAGGGAGGCAACGGTCTCTAGACCACCGGAGCGGGAAGGAGTGGACTCGGCACCGAGTACGGTACCGTCCCAATCCCACGCTGCGGGTCAGGCCGCAGAGGAACAATTGGCTGATGCCGGATTGCAGGACAATGAGGATGGGCAGAAGGCCCCGACCTCTTCCTCCTCGCCAGACGAGGCGGTAGCGGGCACACTGGTGTCCGGCCCTCCCCCGATTGACCATCGGGCACACCAAGACCTGCTTCGCCGGGTAGCCCTCAATCTGGGCTTGCAAGCAGAGGAGACTGTAGAGCAGGACGACCCCATGGTCGATATCCTGAGCCCAGAGGGCCCCTCCAGAGTCGCTCTCCCGATTATACGGACAGTACAGTCCAACTATAAGACGGTGTGGCAAACACCGGCCTCCAGTGCGCCAACTGCAAAAGGCGTGGAGAGGAAATACTTCGCCCCATCTAGAGGGTTTGACTTCCTCTTTCTACATCCGTCCCCCTGTTCGCTGGTGGTCTCGGCGGTCAACGAAAAGGAGCAGCATGGCCAGCAAGCTCCTGCCCCCAAGGGCAAGGAAGCTAAGAGATTGGACTTATTCGGGAGGAAAGTCTATTCATCGGGGGGCCTTCAACTGAGGATCGCCAATCAGCAGGCGATTCTAAACAGGCACAATTTTAACTCTTGGGCATCAGTTGCCAAGTTTAAGGACTCCCTCCCACCTGACGCGCATCAGGAGTTCACGGCCCTGGTGGATGAAGGAATGGTAGTGGCCAAGACCTCATTACAGGCCGCACTAGACTCAGCCGACGCTGCGGCTAGAACAATTGCGTCGGGAGTCTGATGAGGCGTTCGGCGTGGTTGCAGGCTTCAGGTCTCCCGCCGGAGGTGCAGACCACGCTGCAGGACCTCCCCTTTGAAGGTTCGGGCTTGTTTTCCGACCAGACGGACGCCAGGCTACATAGCCTTAAGGACTCACGAGCGACCCTTAAGTCGTTGGGTATGCACACTCCGGTAACGCAGCGTAAGCCCTTTAAACCCCAGCCGCCGCAAAGGCAATACCACCCTCGCCCCCGACACGAGCCGTACCGCCGTTGAAGCAGGGATAACAGGCGGAGACGTAACAATACGCCTAACCAGGGCCAGAGTCACGGCCAGGGCAAGCCACAGCCAGGGAATAAACCAGGCTTTTGAAGCTACGCCCGAGGACAGCGTACCATATTCCATACCGGATCCTCCTCTGTTTTTCAAAGACCGCCTGTCCCATTTCTACCGGGCATGGTCGCGCATAACATCGGACCAATGGGTCCTGCGCACAGTGAAGGCGGGCTATACCCTCCAGTTTTCCTCGCCCCCTCCCTGCCATCCCCCTTCCCCGTCCCTCTTCAGGGACCCTTCTCACGAGCAACTTCTCACGCAGGAGGTTCAGACCCTTCTCGCTGCTGGAGCAGTAGAAGAGGTCCCAACAGACCTGAGGGGAAAAGGATTCTACTCCAGATACTTCCTGATCCCCAAGGCAAAAGGAGGCCTCTGTCCTATTTTGGACCTGCGCGATCTAAACAAGTTTCTGATCAAAGCTCGCTTCCGTATGGTCTCCCTGGGAACTATTATCCCATCCCTGGATCCGGGGGATTGGTATGCTGCCCTCGATATGAAAGATCCCTATTTTCACATCGCAATCAATCCAGCCCACAGGCGATTCCTGCGCTTCGTTGTCGACCAGCGCCACTTCCAGTTTACGGTCCTGCCCTTCGGCCTGGCGTCAGCACCACGAGTGTTCACAAAATGCATGTCCGTGGTAGCAGCCTTCCTTCGAAAGAGAAGGATGCGTGTGTTTCCGTACCTGGACGATTGGCTTCTCGCGGGCAGGTCGGAGGCCAAGGTCCGGTCTCACGTGACGCTGGCCTTGCAGACATTCGACAAGCTCGGCCTCCGGGTCAATGTGCCCAAGTCCACGTTAGTCCCCACACAGAGGCTGGACTTCATAGGTGCAACCCTGGACTCGGTAACCGCACAAGCGAGCCTACCAGAGGCACGGTTCAGGTCAATTCACAGAGCCGTAAGCGCGGTCCAAAAGTTCCCCACGACAACGGCAAGGTGTTGCATGCAGATTCTGGGGCATATGGCAGCTTGCACACACGTGGTCAGACATGCCTGCCTGAGGCTCCGGCCTTTACAGTTGTGGTTCGCCCACACGCATCGCCCCAACAGAAACCCATTGGATCAAGTAGTCACGATCCCAAACCAGGTGCTCGGCTCGCTACGCTGGTGGCTCGATCGCCAACAAGTATGCGAAGGGATCCCCTTCGCTGCCCCACAGCCCACTCTGACATTGGTAACAGATGCATCGGACCTGGGTTGGGGGGCGCACCTGGGAGAACTGCGGACCCAAGGGCTGTGGTCCAGAGAAGACAAGCTGCTTCACATCAATCTGAAGGAGCTAAGAGCGGTTCGCCTCGCCTGTCAGACCTTCCGCGCCACCTTAAAAGGTCACAGCGTGGCAGTCCTGACGGACAACACTACCGCCATGTTCTATATAAACAAGCAGGGCGGGTCACGGTCTTCTCCCCTCTGTCACGAGGCACTCCAATTATGGAACTTCTGTATAGCCCATGCGATACACCTCATCGCGACGTATCTTCCAGGGATTCAAAACGGTTTAGCAGACCGCCTCAGCCGATCCTACCGAATGCACGAATGGACGTTGAGGCGAGACGTCCTGCATTCGATCTTCCGGAGGTGGGGCTTTCCCCGGGTGGATCTATTCGCCACCAGGGACAACAGTCAATGCCCTCAGTTCTGCTCGTTCCAGAACCTCAGCCGGGGGTCATTAGCAGATGCTTTCATGATCCCATGGGGAGGGAGCCTAAGATATGCCTTCCCTCCGTTCCCACTCATACACAAGGTTCTCCTCAAAATCCGCAGGGACAGGGCGACGATCATACTTATCGCCCCGGCCTGGCCACGCCAGCATTGGTTCATGTCCCTGCTGGAGCTGTCCATAGCCGATCCAATCACCCTCCCCCTCCATCGCGACCTAGTCACGCAAGACAAAGGTCGCCTACTCCACCCGAACCTGTCTTCGCTACATCTCACGGCATGGTATCTCTCTGGCTGAATGATGCAGAACACAGGTGCTCTCACCAAGTCCAGCAAATCCTCCTTAATAGTAGGAAGCCCTCTACAAGAGCGACCTACCTGGCAAAATGGAAAAGGTTCTCCCACTGGTGTGAGCCTCAACGCATACAGCCTTTACAAGCCTCAGTTCCGTCGATCTTGGACTACCTACTGCACCTCAAGAATCAAGGGCTTGCGCCCGCCTCAATTAGAGTTCACTTAGCCGCTATCTCGGCCTTCCATCCGGGAGAGTTGGGAGTGTCAGTGTTCTCCAACCCCACAGTGGCCCGATTTCTCAAGGAGCTGGAAAGGGTGTTTCCCTACTCGCGCCCGCCTGTCCCGGCGTGGAGTCTGAACCTAGTCCTAACAAGACTCATGAGTTCCCCCTTTGAGCCCCTAGTCACTTGCTCCCTCACGCACCTCTCGTGGAAGGTGGCGTTTCTCGTGGCCATCACTTCGGCCAGAAGGGTATCGGAATTGAGAGCCCTCTCTTCGGAACCACCCTATACAGTGTTCCATAAGGATAAGGTGCAACTGAGGCCGTACCCCAAATTCCTCCCAAAGGTGGTATCACAGTTTCACATGGGGCAGGACATTTGCCTACCGGTGTTTTTTCCTAAACCCCATACGGACCCTCACCACTGCAGCCTACATACCCTGGATGTCCGGAGGGCGTTGGCTTTTTACCTGGAACGGACCAGGCCGTTCCGCAGAACACCCCAGCTGTTCATTGCTATTGCGGAACGTATGAAAGGCTTGCCTATCTCGACACAGTGCTTGTCGGCATGGATTGTGCATTGTATACGCACTTGTTATGAGCTCGCCAATGTTCCAGCCCCGGAGATCCGGGCCCACTCGACTAGAGCCCAAGCGTCCTCAACGGCCTTCTTGGCGCAGGTCCCTATCCAGGAGATCTGTAAGGCAGCCACCTGGTCGTCCGTGCATACGTTCACAGCCCACTACGCGATCCATCATCAGACCAGAGAGGACGCGATGGTCGGTCGGGCTGTGCTACAGTCAGTTGTACCTTGACTCCTACCCACCTCCAATGGTAAGCTTGGGAATCACCTAATGTGTAATGGACGTGAACAATCACTCGAAGAAGAAAGAACGGTTACTTACCTTCTGTAACTGTTGTTCTTTGAGATGTGTTGTTCACGTCCATTACACTTCCCACCCTCCTTCCCCTCTGTCGGAGTCTCCGGCAAGAAGGAACCGGAGTGGTCGGGTCGGCAGGGATATATATACCCTGGAGCGGGGCGCCGCTCTGGCGGGAAGGAGGGGGCCCCGCCGGCCCGACGGGAGCCGCTAAGGGAAAAAGTTTCCGACGTCCGTGCACGCGGCGCACGTACACCTAATGTGTAATGGACGTGAACAACACATCTCGAAGAACAACAGTTACAGAAGGTAAGTAACCGTTCTTTTTGGCACAGGCACCACTGCGCCATGGTACCCATGAGGCTCACAGTTCCTCGGGTACAAGTACCACCATCAAGCCTAAAGACCTGAGGGGCACAGGCTCAAAAGCATCGGCACAGTTTGTCAGAGCTAAAAGCAAAGATCGTACCACCTCTGAAAAATTGGTGCTGATGCATAAAACTACAGTATCAAGGAAGGAGCCCTCTTCTGACTGCTCATCACACAAGAGGCCTTAGCCCCACTGACTCCCTTGGTACTGATGGGCCAGCACTGACCATCCCTGGCAGTACCAACCACCATCACGGTACTGCAGGAGTTTTGTTTCTCCAGAGACCGTCTAGTTACTGAGACACCAGAGTCTCTACTGCTCGGTACCAGTGCTCTGGTACTGACTGCAGCTTGGTCTCCAGGATCACCATCGGCACCAGGACACTCACCACCAGCTTCCCTGTCAGCTCCATCTTTCTCCAGTGAAGACAGTGAGGAGCATGACCACCTCTCCTTAGCCTTGCACCACAGCTCAGCTGTACAACAATCAGGGGCTTGTCAACTGCAGCCACGTATGGAGCTTTAACCTACCTGGTATGGGCACCCATGGGTGCCACGACCCATGCCCTTTCCTCCACCCCAGTGGCTATACTTGGACCCATGGGCAGCCTACAGAACGTATCCTCCTAGGTCAGTGGTCACCAACCTGTCGATCACGATTGACTTGTTGATCCTAGAGGATCTCCCAGTTGATTGCGATCTCCGGCGGCGTAGTGTGGCTGCAGCTAAGGCAGACTCCCTGCCTGCCCCGGCCCACGCCATTCCCGGAAGCAGCCAGCACAGCCCTGGGAGAGGGGGAGCAGGGGTCTCCCTCCGCGTGCTGCTCCTGCCTGCAAGCACCGCCCCCGCATCTCCCATTGGCCGGGAGAGCTATGGGGGCGGTGCTTGCAGAGAGGGGCAGTGCACAGAGCCATGTGACCCCTGCTCCTCCCCAGGGGCCGCAGAGGTGCATTGGCCCCTTCTGGGAGCGGTGTGGGGCTGGGGTAGACAGGGAGTCTGCCTTAGCTGCAGCCACACTATGCCGCCGACCAGGAGCTGCCAGAGGTAAGTGCTGCCCGGCGGGAGACTGCATCCCAACCCTCATCCCTGAGCCCCCTTCCGGAGCCAGCACCCCACCCCCCTCCTACACCCCGAGCCCCACCCTGAGCCCCCTCCCAGAGCCAGCACCCCACCCCCCTCCTGCACCCCAACCCTCTCCTGCAGCCAGTACCTCATATCCCCTTCTGCACCCTGAACCCCCTCCTGCACCCCAAGCCCCAGCCCTGACTCCCCTCCCCGAGCTAGCACCCTGTACCCCCTCCTGTACCCCCACTACTCTTCCCCAGCCCAGAGCCCCCTCCTGCACCCAAATTCCCTCCCAGACCCCACACCCTGCACCCCAACACTCTGCCAGAGCCCCCTCCTGCACCTAAAATCCCTGCTAGAGCTTGCACCCATCACCCCCTCCTGTACCCCAACCCCCTGCCCCATGCTCAGCCCAGAGCCCCCTCCCACACTGAGAACTCCTTGGCCCCAGCCCAGAGCCCACACCCCCTCCCCCTCCTGAACGCCAACCCTCTACCCCAGCCTGGTGAAAGAGAGTGAGGGTAGGGGAGAGTGAGCAACGGAGGGGGGGGGTGATGGAGTGGGCGGGGCCTCAGGGAAGGGGCGGGGTAGATCCTGGGTTGCCCTTAGATTCAAAAAGTGATCTTGGGCATAAAAAGGTTGGAGATCACTGTTCTAGGTTCTCCATTGTCTCCTATAGAAAGACAGCAAGGCAATCACCTTCAGCCTTTAAATCTCAGGAAGAAACTTTTGAGGAGCAGGAGGCCAGACTAAAGAAGGATGTTACCCCGCCACTCTGCTCAGTGGTGTGAGGACTTAGGTGGGATCACATATGCTCACCAAGAGACATTTAGGCATCTAGGGAACTTTATCTGTGGAAACTTAGGTACCTAAGGAGGTACCTACAGGGCTTGTTTTTTCTAGGGTTTTTTACCTGGAGTTAATTGATTCTCGGTTAACCGGGGGTAGTTAACACTTTTTTGGGCGCTGCTAGTCAGGACACACCCCAAATGTTCCTGGCTACAAACATTTGTAGTTTATCCTAGTCTGATCACTAGGGTGTGTGGGTGGGAGGAAGGGGTAGCTCTAGAGTGTGTCTGCCTCTGCTGCCTCCTGGTTTACTTTCTAGCCAACCACCTCTGTTCACATGCCCTTTCCTCACTGTTCTCCCCAGCTCTCCCTAATCCCTGTCTCCATCCTTCTCATTCCCCATGCCTTCATTCCATCCTGGATTCCTCATCTCATCTGCCTGTATTCCTCTCTTCCTCCATATCCCTGGTTTGTTTCCCTTCCAGTTCCCACTCTTCCCATGACTTCCCCAAGCCTCTCATCCCCCATAGTGCCTCCAACCTTGCTACCCATCACAAATCCTCTCCTTTTTCCTCTCATCTTCCATGTTCCCCAAACCCTTTCCCCTTCTGGATTTCCTCTTTTCATCTGTGCCCCTCTCTGTCTGCCACTTGACCCCCTTGATCACCCTTGACTCCCTTTTCTGATCATTTCTACATTGCTCTTGATCCCTTTGACCTCCACCCTCACTGTGGCTCCTCTAGGATTCTGACTATGAGGTCACCATATTCTCATTCCGACAGCCTCCATGTTGGCCTTTGAAATGGGAGGAGTTGGTTGGGAGTTGCAGGCACTGGAGTTAAAGAGAAGAAAATGCTGAGGTTCCAGTCTCTGCCTAGGGCCCTCCTGGTGGGTAAGTGACCTGCACCTCACAAGAACCCCTCACCTCTGATGTGTTGACTGCCTCTTCCCTATAAGGTGTCGCATCAAATCCCTGAACCCAGGAAATTCTGTTGTTGTCCCTGAGTATCCCTGAAGAGAGTGTACCTCTGCCATCTCTCCCCACAGGGAATATACTCCTGGTATCCCTCCCTCATCCCCATGGGAATGGATCTTCAAGATCTTCGCTCTTGAATGGCACTACCCAACATTGGGAACAAGATGGCCCTATTGCTGCACATGTACTTTGCCCTCTGTTTTCTTACTGTTATGAAGTCTCAAAACTCCTAGGATGGGACACATGGCTAGGGAATGGGGCACAGATTCTACAGAATCAGAGCCTGTATTGCTAAGCAGGTTGCAGTGGGGTAGGGCACAGGTGGTGGAAAATGGGTTAAAGGAACTGGCTGACTCAGGGAGATTAAGAAATGGGATAAAAAAGCCTTTCACCTGTAGGGCACTGGTTTCAGTGCAGCCCCAGGTCTGGAAGACTGGGTGGTTATGGAATGGGATATGAAGCCTTTTACCTCAAAGGGACCAGCTCTAGACCAGACTCACCCAGATCTGGGGAAAACTGGCTGGCTTGAGGTTTTTGTGTTTCATTTCTAAGGCACCATTGTGATCCAGCCAACATGGGGAACAGGTGGGAACCTCAGTCTGGATGGGCTTGTTGTGCTGATCTAGAAGTTGGGGAAGCGAGTGGGGACATGGGGACTGACAGGTCTATGAAGTGCTTCTCTATGTCCTTGAGTCACTGATGGCTGTACTCATCCCTGTCCTGCTTTCTCCACAGGACTTCTGCTCCCCATGGTGCAGCCTGTCTGCAGCATGTCATCCCTGGTTCCAGGCAGCCCACTGTCTGACAGCGAGTACCAGGTCTTCTTTTCTGCCCTGATGCCCTCCTGGAAGGCAGGTGTCGCCTGCCAGATCCGACGTACTCAAGGGTGCCATGACCCTAAAGTCATCCGGCTGGACCAGTTTGAGAACCACGGCTGGATCCCAGAGGGTACAGAGGGTGTAGGCGTATCAGGGTTGTAACAATCGTGTTTTGTCAGTGCCATGCAGAAACAAACTCAGCGTTGCCTCTACTGACTCAACCTGGAGTCTGGGCAGTGTGGTTCCTACCTGTGTGGCCCAGAAAGAGAGACAACTCCTGCCCAGTTTGAGTCAACATGTGACGTAACCTATCCTGTACTAGCCCAGCTTTTTAGGCTGCTGGGCTGCTCTTACTGATGATTCAGTTGTTGACCTGGCCTGATATTCCCAGCCTACAGAACCTGGTACTTTCCACCTAGAGGCTGGGTTTAGGACAGGATGTTGTTACAATTGCTTTCAGAGGCCTTTGATAAACCTAGATTTATTGTTGCTTGTCTCTTGCTCTAACGATATTGCATTTCAGTGGCTCAGATCCCATTGCATAAAAATTTATAGATCAATCTATATGCCATCCTAGCATAAGCACCCTGCAAATAACTGTAATAACTTTAGCCTACAACAGTGTACAGAAGGATTCAAATTGGATTATATCTATGCAGCTGAAACACTTGGGATAATTTCTTTGTTCATTTTTTCTTGAGGAAAAACACCCTAGACAATTAAAATACAAAAATATGTTATTAATATATTAGTTATGAATATAAACACTGAAAAGTCAGAAAATGCTAAAGAAAAGTTTGAATAAGCAACCTTAATTTTGCCTCCTTGTCTATATGCATCATTATAATACAGACTTTAATTACATAATATCAGTTTTGATATAATACCACACCCTTAATAATTTTCCACACCCTTAAAATACACAAATGTAACAACTTGTAGTTTTTGTATGCTAGATAACAAGCCCATTAAAGTATTTGCTATTCACCTTTCAGCTGATTACAGGCATGGAAGGACTTCTCCAACAAGGGAGGGTGGCATACACCTTAGCTAGTCTCAACAGATAGGTCCTGGATTTCTTCTGACCATGGGTGAACAGGGCCTGGTCTTTGTTCAAAGCCAGGCCTGCTCTGAGAGAGTAGGGCTTTTGGGCTGTAAAGAACCAGGGACTAGAACCCAGGTCTGCAGAGCCTAGAACAGTTGATGTTCCCACAGTGCCACCAGGAGGCCGTGTAGAGAGAGAGCCAGGGAGCACTGTGGAGAATAGGCACTGCAAGATATCTCCCAAAAGACCCAGAGTGATGGTACCCTGCAGCTCTCTGATTGGCCAAGCACCCTATTTAACCCCAGAGGTTGCCCCAGCAAGTTGCCTGGCCAGCTGTACAGACTTTGGCCTGCTGTAATGTTAGACTTTGCTTGATCGCCTGTCTCCTACTCCAGCTTGACTCTGATCCTGATGCATGCCTCCTGATTCCAACCTGGTAACTACCTCTGATCTCCAGTCTCTGACTCTGACCCAGACTCTTCCTTACAGGATCTGGCACTTGCGGTTCCTCCAACTCCTGCTTCGTGACTACTGTCCCAAGTGGGCAGACCTCAGTCCAGCTGTGACAGGTCAGACTGTACTTTACACAGGTCCTGCAGAGCTCCTGTAGGATGCTTCTAGTCCCGCATGGAGCATGCTTTTCTCCATTGTTTTTGAGGGCTCTGAAATGACTAGCTATTCTTTGACTTCAACCCAAGGGGTCTCCCATTAGACCTCTCATAGTTGCCAGCCTTCTACCAGGACCTGAAAGCTGGTCTCCGCAGCCAGGTCCTCTGTAGCCACTGAGAGTTGAGGATTTTCTCCTAGAGCCCCTCCTGTCCAATCTCCAGCTTCATGTGCTGGTGGTGGTCTCTTCAGTTGACCAGAAGTTGGTCCTCAGAATCAAGAGTTCCTGGACTATAGAGGGACACAGGACCAGAAGGGATTTCTTAGATCACTGAGTCCAATCCTCTGCTTTTGCAGGCAACCCTGTCATATATTCCCGTTCATAAGTTACAGTTGGCAAGACTGGATGGTCCCCACCATGCTTGCACAGTGCATGGGGCTGCCCACCACACTCACATTTCCTGTTGTATGCTCTAGGCAGTGAAAGCTGCCCTGTCCCCTACCTCTCTCACATTCCTCAAATGGGTCCCCTGAGAAGACTTATCCAACCCACCCTTCTCTCCTAGCTGCTGGAGTCAGTCAGGCCTTGGCTCCATGACAACTCCCCGCAGCTGCTCTCCACACATCACCTGAGCAGGCCTCACAGCCATGCCCAGGGGACATCTTCATACATTGAATGCTCCATATCACCATTTCCTTGCTCTTTTGCACTCCCTCCCCCAGGGACCCAAGTGGATGGAAGGCCCCTGGTAGGAGAGCATATATTCCATCCTGGTTCCACCATCCATCAGTGATGTAAGCTGGCAGATCCTCCATGGAGTTGTGAGCATAGGTACATTGCTACTGTATTTCATGGATTTCTCCAACATCCAACCCTTTGTAGTGAGAGGCTGGGGCTGCAATTTTCCTTTCATCTGTTTATTTTTGCCCACTTGATCTAAGGTCCCACATAGTCCTGGGACCTCCTCCTGGCACTGACTAAGATGGCTGTGGATCAGTCCAGGAACAGGAAGCTTAACAGGAAGGCTCTGTCTGTCTGTGGGACCATTTTCCATGTCTTTGTCAATTCACACATCCAAACAGAGTTCTACGTGGATCTGGCTCCTCCAGCACCCACTGCTCCTGTGACCTTTTAGATACATAGAGTTTAAGGCCAAAAGGGCCCACCAGATCATCTAGTCTTAGCTCCTGTATATCACAGGCCACCAGCACCACCCAGCATCTGCTCACTAAACCCAACAACCAAAATGAGACCAAAGTATTACAGCCCTTTGACGGGTCATTGCTCTTCTCTAAGCAGACTAATGAAAAGCTGCATAGACTCAAGGACTCCAGGACGATATTCAAATCTTTGGGCATTGATACACCTTCCCCAAAGAAAAAGCAGATCTCGCCTCCATAGCCATATTATCCTTCTTTCATGCCTCAGAACCAGGACCTAGTGAGAAAAAAGATTGGAGGTTATAGAAGACCAACCCTTTTGTTTTCTGCAGCAGCTCCTAGTTCAGACAGACAAAATGACAGTTCTAAGCAAACATTTTGATGTGTTTGTCAAGGACAGCCTACCACCTTCCAAAGTGCAAACCTTTTCTACCCCTTTTTTGCCAACTGGTTATCCCACTACTTAAATGCTTGGTCCTGCATCACTGAAGACCAGTGGGTCTTAGGTATAGACTTAATTGGGATACATCCTTCACTTTATTTCTATCCTCCCATTTCACTTCCTTTCCTCATCCCTTTTCAGGGGCCACGGTCAAGAGGTAGTTCTCCTTCAGGAGGTGCAATCTCTCCTCTGGTTGGGAGTCATAACAGAAGGTCCTCCATTTCACAGAGGAAAGGAATTTTATTCTCAATACTTCCTAATTCTAAAAGCAAAAGAGGGTCTCAGACTCATTCTAGGCCTGCAAGATCGCAACAGATAGCTAAAGAAAATAAAGTTTTATGTGGTCCCTCTGGCTTCTGTTATTCCCTCCCTGGATCCTGAAGACTGGTATGCCACCCTCGACTTAAAGGGATTCCTCCAACATCCAACCCTTTGTAGTGAGAGGCTGGGGCTGCAATTTTCCTTTCATCTGTTTATTTTTGCCCACCTGATCTAAGGTCCCACATAGTCCTGGGACCTCCTCCTGGCACTGACTAAGATGGCTGTGGATCAGTCCAGGAACAGGAAGCTTAACATTTTTGCCATATTTGCATGTGGCAAAACATCAAAGCCACAGGAAATTCCTCAGGTTTTTGGTCAACCAGTGCCGCTGTCAGTTTGCAGTCTTACCATTTAGCCTGTCTGCAGCCCCACATGTGTTCATAAAATAGAGGGCAGTGGTGCCAGTGTTCCTCAGAAAATTGGGAATTCAAGTGTTTCCCTCTTGGATGGTCCAAGGCTTAGGTGATGTCCAACATGACTGTTGTCCAATCCACCTTCAATGCATTAGGGTTGTTCATCTACACAGCGAAGTCAATCCTGTCTCTTATACAAGAGACAGAGTTTATAGAAGCAGCCTTGGACTCTATGAAAGCCAAGACCTTCCTTCCCCAGTTATGATTGCAGATGATGCTGGCCATTGCTTTAAACCTGAAGGCCCATCCTACCATGGCAACTACCTTAGCAACAAGAAGGTCAGGGAAAGTGTGGGACCCTTATTGAATGGAGGAGGCAACCAGTGTTCCCTCTAATTTTTCCCATCCATGTGCACCAATATGAAGGTGATGTACACATCACCTCCATATTGGTGCACATAACAAAATGCATGTGGTGAAGCTGGGGCCGCGGGGTTCGGAGTCTGGGAGGGGGTTCAGGGCTAGGGCAGAGGATTGGGATGCAGAGGTTTGAGGGTTCTGGCTGGGGGGTGAGGGCTCTGGGGTGGAGCCGGGGATGAGGGGCTCAGGGCTGGGACAGAGAGTTGGGTGCAGGGGGCGAGGGCTCCGGGTCGGGGTGCAGGATTTGGGGTGCAGGAGGGTGCTCAGGAGCTACAGCAGGGAGAGAGGACTCCCTGCAGCTCTCTCTCCCCGCAGCAACAGTACCTGGACTGGGGAGGAGAGGTGCCTCTTCCTGCTGCAGCAGCGCTGGGGCTGGGGCTGCAGGATAGGCATACCATCCCCCTGGCCTCAGCAGGTCCAGGCCAGGGGAGGGCCGCTCCACCCATGCCTGGGTCCAGGCTGGGCCTCCCTGGTCGCAGCTGGGTCCGGGCTGCTCTGGTCGTGCCGCCCCAGGAGGTCTGAGTGCCCCAGCTGTGCCTGGGGATGGGCCGCCCCAGACTGCGCCGCAGCACAGTTGAGGCCAGGGGAGTTGGGGAGCCGGGCTCGGTGGGGGCCAAGGGAGGGGCACCCCTGCCACAGCAGGTCCCCGGGCGGGTTCCCTGAGCACATGTGCAGCACTAAATAGGCTGCTGCACAGCTTACAGGGAACTTAGGAGGCAACCTAGTGACAGATGATGTGGAAAAAGCTGAAGTACTCAAAGCTTTTTTGCCTTCACAGACAAGGTCAGCGCCCAGACTGCTGCACTGGGCAGCACAGTGTGGGGAGGAGGTGAGCAGCCCTCAGTGCTGAAAGAACAGGTTAAGGACTATTTAGAAAAGCTGGATATGCACACGTCCATGGGACTGGATGCAATGCATCCGAGGGTGCTGAGGGACTTGGCTGATGTGATTGCAGAGCCATTGGCCATTATCTTTGAAAACTCATGGTGATCAGGGGATGTCCCAGACGATTGGAAAAAGGCAAACATAGTGCACAGATGCAAGACTCTTTAAAAAAGGGAAGAAGGAGAATCCGGGGAACTACAGACCTCACCTCTGTCTCTGGAAAAATCATGGAGCAGGTCCTCAAGGAATCCATTTTGAAGCACTTGGAGGAGAGGAGGGTGATCAGGAACAGTCAACATGGAGTTACCAAGGGCAAGTCATGCCTGACCAACCAGATTGCCTTCTATGATGAGATAACTGGCTCTGTGGATATGGGGAAAGCAGTGGACATGATATCCTTTGACTTTAGCAAAGCTTTTGATACAGTCTCTCAAAATATTCTTACCAGCAAGATAAAAAAGTATGGATTGGATGAATGAACTGTAAAGTGGATAGAAAGCTGGCTAGATTGTCGGGCTCAACAAGTATTGATCAACGGCTCGATGTCTAGTTGGCAGTCGGTATCAAGTGGAGTGCCCCAGGGGTCAGTCCTGGGCCTGGTTTTGTTCAACGTCTTGATTAATGATCTGGATGATGGGATGGATTGCACCCTCAGCTAGTTTGCATATGACACTAAGCTGGGGGGAGAGGTAGATATGCTGGAGGGTAGAGATAGGGTCCAGAGTGACCTAGAGAAATTGGTGGATTGGGCCAAAAGAAATCTGATGAAGTTCAACAAGGACAAGTGTAGAGTCCTGGACTTAGGACAGAAGAATCCCATGCACTGCTACAGGCTGGGGACCAACTGGCTAAGCGGCAGTATTGAAGAAAAGGACCTGGGGATTACAGTGGACGAGAAGCTGGATATGAGTCAACAGTGTGCCCTTGTTGCCAAGAAGGCTAACGGCATATTGGGCTGCATTAGTAGGAGCATTGCCAAGAGTCAGTGAAGCTGTGGGACTTTTTGCATTGCCAGCTCAATCCACTCAAAGCCTCTCACCTTCCAGGTGTTCAGAATAATCTGGCAGACCGATTAAGCAGATCTTTCTCACCACAAATGGTCCCTCCACCCAGATGTTGCCAGGTTCATTTTCCAATGGTGGGGCACTCCCCAAATAGACCTGTTTGCAACAAAAGTCAACAGGAAGTGTCATCAGTTTTGCTCTCAAGCAGGTCACAGCCCAGGGTCTCTCATGGATGCTTTCCTGTTGCCCTGGACAAACAAGCTCCTATACTTACTTCCTCCAGTTCCACTCCTGCCCAGAATGTTGTTGAAAATCAAGCAAGAACATGCTTGAGTCAGACTCATAGCTCTAGCATGGCCTCAACAGCATTGACTTTTCACTCTGCTGACCCTCTCTGATAGAGCTCCATTGACATTACATTGGACCCAGACCTGATCTCTCAGGACCATGGTAGCCTCCTCCATCCTAACTTGCAGGGCCTCCACCAGACAGCCTGCATGCTCTGTGGCTACCGCCTCAGGAGAACGTTTGTTCAAAGGGAGTTCAAGATTTTTTTTTTAAATAGTAGGAAACCTTCTACGAGGTATACTTACCTGGTGAAGTGTAAGAGATTCTACATCTGGTCCCAGCAAAAAGGTGTTTCTCCTGTCCTGGCACTGATCCATCATGTGTTGGACTATTTGTAATTCCTGAAACAGGAAGGTCTTGCCATTAGTTACATCAAGGTCCACCTGGCAGCTATCACAGCTTTCTCCAATCCTACGACAGCCAGATTTCTAAAAAGTTTGGAGCATTTGCATCAACCTGGACAGTGAGTGAATTACGAGCTCTAGAGTCCAAATCTCTGTCTGCAATCTTCTACAAGAACAAGATATGCCTATGCCCTCATCCAAAGTGGTGTCTCTCTTCCTTATTAATCAGGGTCAGGCAACTTTCTTCCCTCAGCCTCATGTTCATAGGGATGAGACTTCACACACTAGTGGTCAGGAGAGCATTGGCGTTTTACATGGACAGGACTAAACCATTCCAATCATCTTCACAGTTGTTTATGGCAATTTCAGACTGGATGAAGGACTGTCCGGTCTCCTCTCAAAGAATCTCCTCTTACATATGTTTGTGCTATAGCTTTGCCGATGTAACCCCTCCAAACAGAGTATTAGCACATTCAACAAAGGCACATGCAAGCCTCTGCAGCCTTTTTGGCCCAAGTGCCTATTCTGGACATTTGCAAAGCAGCAACTTGGTCTTCAGTGCCTACCTTTGCCTCACATTATGCCATCTCTCAGCAGTCTGGAGATAATGCCAAGTTCGGACATGTGGTTCTTCAGTCTTTACTCATGTAGACTCAGATCCCACCTCCAAATGGAACTACTTGTGAGTCACCTGAAGTGGAATGGGCATGTGCAATCATTCAAAGAAGAACCACCCGTTATTAACATTTTCTGTAACTGTTGTTCTTTGAGATGTGTTGCATGTGTCCCTTCCACGACCTACCCTCCTTCCCTGCTATATCAGAGTCTGTCCAGTAAGAAAGGAACTAAGGAGGGCTGGGGGCAGCTCTGCCCTTTATGCCATTGCACAGCAGCATGAAACAACAGAGGGCTCCAGTGCCACCCCAACAGATACTGCTGAGGGAAAAGTTTCTGACAACTGTGCACTAGACGTGCACACACCTGAAGTGGAGTGGCCATGTACAACACATCTTGAAGAACAACAGTTATGGAACAGATTAGTAACCATTTCTGTCAGCACAGCCCCACTATTTGGAGTGGAACAAGGCACCAACAAACAAAAAAGCCTTGATTCTTGTTTGCTGGAGTGTGATTGTAACAGAGAGCTAAACTAAATTCTGAAACATGCAGTGCTGTTTACTTTTTAGTTTTGTTTTCTTCTGTGATTGGAGAGATTCTCTGTCAACAGAGTCATTGATGTTTCAGCAAACATATGACTGGGGGCGTGTGACATTCCCCACATATCTTCTAGTTATGTCTCTGGAGTTCTTCTTTCCTGTCTGGCCAATCTGACATAATGACTGTTCTCCTGTAGGAGAAGTGTGAAAAACAGGCCACAAGCCTTCAGCAGGTGGGTGCATAACTGGTTGAAAGACTGCTCAAAGATTGGATATCAATGGTTTGCTGTCAAACTGGGAGGATGTATCTAGTATAGTCCCACAGGGGTCATTCCTGGGTCCAGTACTAGTCAATATTTTCATTACTGACTTGGATAATGGAGTGGAGAGTATCCTGGTGTTCCGGGGCTGGAGCACCCACGGGGAAAAATTAGTGGGTGCTCTGCACTCACCAGCAGCCAAGCTCCGCTCACCCCCTGCCCCACTTCCTCCTCCTCCCCTGAGCATGCCGCATCCCCGCTCCTCCGCCTACCTCCCAGTGCTTCCTGCCCGGCTGCTGCCAAATAGCTGTTTGGCAGCGTTAGCACGCTCTGGGAGGGAGGGGGAGGAGTGGGAACGTGGTGCGCTCAGGGGAGGAGGCGGGAAAGAGGTGGGGCCGAGGCGGGGATTTGGGGAAGGAGTTGGAATGGGGGCGGGGCAGGGGTGGGAAGAGGCAGGGGTGGAGTGGGGGCGGGGCCGGGGGCAGAGTGGGGTCGAGCACCCACGGGAAAGAGGGGAAGTCGACGCCTATGCATATAAAATTTGCAGAGGAGGCCAAGCTAGGAGAGGTTGCAAGCACTTTGGAGGACAGGATTAGAATTCAAAATGACCTTGACAAATTGGAGAATTGGTCTGAATTCAGCAAGATGAAATTCAGTAAAGACAAGTGCAAAGTACTACACCAAGGAAGGAAGAAACAGATGCACAACTACAAAATGGGAAATAACGGGCTCAGTGGTAGTACTGATGAAAAGGACCTGGGAGTTATAGTGGATCACAAACTGGATATGAGTCAATGTGATGCAGTTGTAAAAAAAAGGCTAATATCATGCTGGGGCGTATTAACAGGAGAGTTGTATGTAAGACATGGGAGGTAATTGTCCTGCTCTACTCAGCTCTACTGGTGAGGCCTCAGCTGGAGTACTGTTTCCTGTTCTGGGTGCCACACTTTAGGAAAGATGTGGACAAATTGGAGAGTACAGAGGAAAGCAACAAAAATGATCAGAGGTTTAGAAAAACTGACCTATGAGGAAAGATTAAGCAACTGGGCATTTGAGTCTTGAGAAAAGAAGACTGAGAGAGGACCTGATAACAGTCTTCAAATATGTTAAGGGCTATTATACAGAGGACAGTGATCAATTGTTCTCCATGTCCAAGAAGTAAAGGGGTTAATCTGCAGCAGGGGAGATTTAGGTTAGATATTAAGAAAAACTTTCCAACTAGAAGGGTAGTTAAGCTCTGGAACAGGCTTCCAAGGGAGGTTGTGGAATCCCCATCACTGGAGGTTTTTAAGAACAGATTGGACAAACACCTGACTGGGATGGTCTAGTTTACGTGATCCTGCCTTAGTGCAGGGGGCTGGACTTGATGACCAACTGAGGTCCCTTCCAGCCCTGCATGTCCATGATTCTATGAGTATTTGAAGCACTGTGTCTGCAGAAACCACTTATCTGTCACATGAAGGAATTTGGCTTGGGTGATGTGTTCAGGTTCCTCATGAAACTCCTTCTCTGTTCTGCATGCTCTCAAATCAGGGGGCTGGATAATTTCCATCCCAAAATACTGAAAGAACTGACTCACAAGACTGTGAGTCTAGTAGCAAGGATTTTTAATACATCTATCTGTTCAGGGTAGTAGCATATGACTGGACAGTAGCTAATGTTGTATCTATATTTAAGAAAGGGAAAAAAAGTCATTCGGGCAACTACAGATCTACTAGTCTGACCTCAGTAGCACACAGGGCTTTAGAACAAATTGTGAAGGAAAAAATAAGTAAATTTATGGAGGTAAATGGTCAAAGGGATTTAATGCAACATGGGTGTAGCAAAGGCAGATCATGCCAGACTACCCTGATTTCCTTGCTTGAGAAGAAGAACAGGAGTACTTGTGGCACCTTAGAGACTAACAAATTTATTAGAGCATAAGCTTTCGTGGACTACAGCCCACTTCTTCGGATGCATAGAAGTGGGCTGTAGTCCACGAAAGATTATGCTCTAATAAATTTGTTAATCTCTAAGGTGCCACAAGTACTCCTGTTCTTCTTTTTGCGGATACAGACTAACACGGCTGCTACTCTGAAACCTGTTGCTTGAGAAGATAACTGATTGTTTTTTAGAGAAGAAAAGTGCAGTAGATCTAATATACTTGGGCTTCAATAAAGCGTTTGACACGGTACCACGTGGGATGTTGTTAGTTAAATTAGGGAAGATGGGGATCAGTCCAAGCATTGTAAGGTGGATAAGGGATTGGCTAAAGGGGAGAAGGCAACAAGTTGTGCTGAAAGGTGAACTATCGGACTGGAGAGAGGTTACTGGTGGAGTTCCTCAAGGATTGGTCTTGGGACCAATCTTCTTCAATAATGTTATTAATGACTTTGGCACAAAACACAGGAGAATGCTAATGAAATTTGCTGATACAAAGTTGTGAGGCTTTGTCAATACAGAGGAGGTTCAGAATATTGTACAGAAAGGTC